>NC_061108.1:83029360-83054360 GCF_015104395.2 Macrobrachium nipponense
GTGTTAGACTGAAGATAAAGAACCTTGATGAAAGAATACTCTGCTAGGATATCTTCCTCGAGGCCAGGAGGGTGAGCAGGGGCATTGTCCAACAACAGGAGACATTTCAGAGAGAGGCGCTTCTCTTCCAAGAATTTCTTCACTGTCGGGCTGAAACAGAGATTTACCCACTTGGTGAACAAATGTCTCTTTACCCAGGCTTTTGCATTAGCCCTCCACATCACTGGAAGCTTCTCCTTTAGGACTTTGTGGGCCTTGAAGGCCCAAGGAGTCTCCGAATGATAGACAAGTAGGGGCTTCACCCTGCAATCCCCCACTGGCGTTCGAACAAAGTGCGAGCGTAAGCCTGTCTTTCATAGGCTTATGACCGGGTAGCTTCTTCTCTTCCTCCTTGATGTACGTCCAACGAGGCATTTTTTTTTTTTTTTTTTTCCAAAAAAGGCCAGTCTCATCACATTTGAAGACTTGCTGAGAACTGTAGCCTTCGTTGATCGTCATCATCATCTTAATAAAGGCTTCGGCCGTTTTCATGTCCGAGCTGGCCGCCTCCCCATGCAACACCCACGAATGGATGCCAGTCCATTTCCGGAATTTTTCAAACCACCCACAAGAAGCCTTGAAGTCTGGGGTTGGCGTCGATGTCCCTTCTCCTCCGTCGTCTTCGGCCTGGGCAATCAAATCGCCAAAAATAGTGCTGACCTTGTGGCAGATTGCCGTCTCAGTTATTGTATCCCCATCGATTTCTATGTCTTTTATCCATACAAGAAGCAGCCCCTCCATCTCATCGTGCACGTGGCTCCTCTTGTTGGACAAAATAGTCACGCCCTTGGAAGGTGTAGTTGCTTTGATGGCTTCCTTCTGCTTAAGGATGGTGCCTATCGTCGACGGATTTCGGCTGTATTCCTTAACGATCACACTCAACCGCATGCCAGCTTCATACTTCTTGATAATCTCCATTTTTGTCTCCATAGAAAGCTTCCTCTTCTTTCCATGAACTTCAGCAACTTTCTTGGGACCCATGACTATACTGTACATAATTAAGTTATGTAGTATACTAATTAAGTTCTCACACAACACGATAAAGTACAAAGCAAAATCACTAACACGAAATTGTGTTAAGAAACGAAATCGTATATGTGAACGAACGGATTCCACAATAATGCTGGTGCGACGCAGTGGCCGAAGAACGCCTTTACGTTGAGGACGATGGGAGAGATGCTGACCTATAGGAGAGCAGGATCTTATGGCGGTGACTAGCATCAGGAACCAATGGGAGAGTGGGAGGATGGTGGCGAGTCTACTCAGTTGGCGGGCGCGAGTTTTAAAATTGTTCTCGGCGGTCCGTGCGAATCTTTGGACTTTACAGGAACAACCTTTCGTAACTTGAATTTTTTGTAAGCTGGGACTTTCATATGTCGAGGTTCCACTGTGTATATATATATATATATATATATATATATATATATATATATATATATATATGTTTAGAGAGAGAGAGAGTACTGAATTTGAGTGTTCACTAGTGGTCTCATGAAAGTGTATGCATGCCATTAAAATGTATACTGTACATGCTATCAAAACAGGAGAGCTTCGAGGAGCTAATCTCACCCTGTTGGGGTGCGACCATTCATAATATCAATGCAAAAGAGTAATGAGTAATTCTAAGACATATTTAAATAAAATCACATTGCATATATATACATATCCTGTTCCTGATGATTTTCTTCTTTTTTTTAGAATAGACAAGCTACTACTTTAGCAAGGCAGTTAATCACATTAGAACATTGAGAGACTGGTTAAATAGTTAAAGTGTATTTTCATTCTTCAATTTTTCTTCCATTTTTCTTAACTAAAATCTCTGCCCGAAGATGATATACATCAGACATAGCATGTTTAGTTGTAGGGCAGGAAATATTTTTGTTTAATCCTTTTATCTTGAGATAAAGATAAAATGTAGTCTTAAGACGTAAACAGTTTTTATTAACATGATTTGTCATTTATTTCTTCCCTCTAGGTTTGATGCTCTCCACCTGTGCCAGCAGAGATGTAAACAGAAGCAGCATGTGACTACAAGCACAACATCAGCTTATACTCCACCCTACAAAACCATTCCTGAAGGTAAGTGGTAGAAGACTGTGAACGAGGCAGTGAGTTTTGTATTACATCAAAAATAAACCACTTGTGTTTTTTGAATGAACATGACAGTACTTCACTTTCGTAAGTTATGGGTCTATTTGTTTCTCCCTTTTTAGAACCAGATCAAGGACTTTTAGAAATATGTAAATTACCAGTAGAAACAGGAAATTGCCGTGCTTCTATTCCAAACTGGTACTATGATGAAGAAAAACAGAGATGTATTGGATTCTCTTACGGAGGTTGTGGAGGAAATGCTAATCGATTCCAGTCTGTGGAACTATGTGAACGCCAGTGTGGTAGATACCGGGACCAAGGTAAAGTAGTTTTATAAAACTGCAGCCTTAATTTGTATCTGTCCATTTTGAATGATTCCAAGTTATTGAAAGGAAAGATTTCAGTTTTTATCAACATTACCACTTGGATGTTTATCAAGGTAAATGTCTAATTTGTAATGAAAGGATGAACAGGCGATAAAACGTAGCCAGCTTTAAGTCATAGAATTCATTGATAGAAATTAATATTGATGCAGCCTTTGAAATTAACTTATTGTAGAATAATAGTCTTCATCACATTTACAAAACCCTTCAGAGACAGGGTTGCATTAGAATTAATATGCATGCAATTATAATGATTTAAATAAAAAAAAAATATAGTCAGTAATAATTGTAGAACCATTGAATGAATGACTGAGTCATTACTGGTGGTGATGCTATTAGTAGTTGGAATTAAGAATTGTTGATAAGGTAAAAGCATGGTGTATGTCTCAACAAACTGAGATAGCCATTAACATCTGTTGCAGATAAAGAGAAAATTTTTTGTAGGCCTGCATGATGTAACCTGTATTCATATCTATACAGTCATAATCTTACACAGCCTTACTGAGTAGAGAGGAGAGTTAAGTAGCACGGTATAACCCTTTCAGATCATAGGTAGATATGATATTACAAGTAACACAGTGATGTTGAAAATTAAAGTCCAAATTCATCTATTATGTGGAAGTTATACAAGGTATACCTGCACATACTGACATAATTGTGGACATTTATTTTAATCATTTAACTCACATGTTTTTAATTCATGGTACAACGGAGATATATCAGTTAGGAAAATTAAAACTAAGTCTAGATTATTAATAGATATTTGAACCATTGGAGTTCATAATCAATGCAACCCGCAGAGAGTTTGATGATCCTCAGACAAGTGATTCCATCCATGTATTGAACATTGTCATTTTTTATTTGGACAACAGACATCTGCAAACTTCCAAAGAGTCCCGGTCCATGTAGCGAATCATACCGCAAATGGTATCACGACCCTTATGAGCGAAGATGCAAATCATTCCTTTACAGTGGTTGTGAAGGTAATGGAAACAGATTTTCCACAGAACAGGAATGCGAAACAGAATGTATCTACCACGATATCATTCTTCCAGAGGGCAATGACACTGCTGTAGCTAAAACCAGTAAGACACTTAAAAACTCCTTAATATTATTCCTTAATCAGATTAGTATTGTAGTATTGTTCCTTTAATCAGATTAGGTAATTTGCTTCCTTGATAGTCCTTTTATTTCAGGCCATAGAAATCTTTAATTGTTACTCATACAACACTTAGTTTAATAGCGTTAGGAACTGTTTTGTACATTTCCAATAAGTATAGAATCAAATTATAGTGGCTTTTGTCCTGTAGCAAAACTGTTAGCGTTTTAGAAATTAAGTTGCAGTAAAGTACATAATCATGCGTTCATAATTTCTTATTGGTAAACGACTGTTAAACTTGGCTGTGAATGAAACTTCCAGTTTTTCGTGTTTATTTTTCACCAGTGATTTTGCAGTTATCAAGATATACATTTTTAAAAGCTATAAACCATTTCAAGAAACCTTCATTTCAATTTTCAGCTCCAATACAGACTCAGAAAAATATAGATAGATACAGAGGATCTAGGAACATATTGTATTAGGCAATAAATTTGGTTTCAATAGCTGATCTGTTATGTTTTATGTTTAGGATCATTCTTATAATAAGGACACTTGTTTGATCAGTTAGTCTTTTGTATGTAGATAATTTCGTCAGTTGCTGTCATTTCAGTTATATTTTTCTAACCAGATGTTTTGCATTTTGCGAATTTTCCTACGTAAGCTACTCATTGACATTTTTAGCAGCTTTCAGTGACTGGTTTTGCATATTTTCCTTTCTCTTTTATTTATGGCTCTACAGGACAAAGGCCGGTATGAATCGAGTTTAATCTTTGCTCAGCATTAGTACTTCTACATTGAAATTAGTTCTTCTGAGTTACTCTTAGAACACCCAGTCAAGTTGCTTATTGCTTACTTTTATAGGGGCTAAACCACACAGATGATATGAAATCTTTCAGTAAATTCTCTTAAATTTGATATGACAAGCATGAAACGAAGCTTATTTAGTCACAAGTTTAACTTTGAAAAGGAAGTAATACATTAAGAGGAGAAGAATCAATCTACAGTATGCAGACTTTATAATACAGTGTGCCTAAACTAGTAACGCATACATATTGGCGCATAAACGATGATTCATACTTTGAGTAATGCGCCAGAATAATATTTGTACAACACACTTTAAATTCATGCTGCAAATTGAAGATTACTTTCTAAACAACATACAACAATTATTGGCTCAAATGAGGTCCTCTTCTAAGTCCTCGTTACCTGTTTTGATTTTTCAAGTGATTGTTTTAATTAATGTCTTTTAATTAATATCGTTTGTATCTATATTTATTATCCATATTGCGAGACATGCTCTTTTCATCCATCTGTGTTGGGTTTGCTTCAAAAGTACTGCTATTTTGATTGAATATTAATCAACATTTCAACAGTTATTCTTAGTTTGCTTATCTTACTATAGTCGCTAAAATAAATTGTGGGTCTTTTAAACATACATTTCAATGAATGATCGAATGGTCATGATTATGAATCACCTGTCGAGATATGTAATTAAAACGGAATGTAATACGTAATCAAAATTATCAGTGTAAAAAGCTGAGTCTTACTGTGTGCTTACGCCTTAGAATATTGCAACAGAATGATTGAGAGTATTACCAAAGTTAATTTTGAATTTGGTTTAAGATTCAATTACCTATTTAATATTCCTCGAAAAATTCAAGCATAGACCATAGACATAGATAGACCATAGAATCTGTGTCTATAATGTAATATAATATTGAAGTGTTTAAGAATGATGAAATGTCTGCTTGAATAGTTTACTTTAGAATTTATCTTTATATGCAGTAAATATTTCTTCATATCATGATGACCTATAAATATTTTGAGAATGTTATATCATGGACCATTTTTTCATATAGTTGAAACCTCCTTACGAGAACCAGTTTTAGAATAAAAAAAAGTTCCTTGACACTTGTGCATGAGATTTTTCTGTTAAATAGAAGCCACCATGTGGCAGGAGGATTTGTTTAAAACCACTCACTAAGACTTACCTGCCATTAATACCATGTTTCCTTACTAGTGATATGTGAATTGGATGCTGACCCTGGGCCTTGTTTAGATGGCTTCAAGCGTTGGCATTTCAGCAAAGAGCATGGCTCATGTGTAGCTTTTCTGTATGGAGGATGTAGTGGCAACCAAAACCGCTTTAAAAACTTTAATACTTGCACCCAATTCTGTTCTTCTGCCATCGAAAAGTATCGTAGATGTAAGTGAGAGATTTAGACATTAGTATCGTAATTTAAGTGTTGAATCTATTTCCATACAAAGGTGTTTGTGTTCTGTTTATATGTTTATTTCAGCACCATCAGTTATTTCTTTATATCTCGGTAGAGGAGTATTGCCATCAGTGCAGCTCACATGGTGTACTGCAGGCATTTCTGAAGGTTGTTTGCAGCGTCTCTTCAGCGCTTAGCTGCACTCACTTTTTAACCTTTTCCTTTAACTCCATTCACACTTCCTCTCTTCCATCTTGCCATCTTGCTCTCTAACCTCTCTAACTCCTTCTTCGCACTGTTTAATTTAAGGGCTGAATAGCCAAAAGCTCCCCAGTGATGGGCTTTATTGCCAAATTTTCATGGACCAGTCAGTTTTCATACACAGGTATTTTTAGCAGTTCAGGTACTGAAACCAACTCTGAATAAAATACAGCCTGAATGTCTTCAGAAAATAGAGACTAATACACTTCAGGCTTTCATGTTGAATCCAAAACATCTCCTGAACCAAATCTCCAAATCTTTAAGGTGGTCACCTCCGGCTGGTGAATAGTGGCAATCGTACCGAAATATTCAGGCTTAAGTTTAGTTCCTTTTACCTCATTATTTGTTATTCAACTGAAGATTTATGCTGAACTCATTGGAGCTATGTTCAGTACTTGATGGATATTGCATTGTATCCTGTTACTTACCGCATGCCGCTTTTCCAACTACTATAAGTGTCATAAATACAGTGAAATTTATTTTCCTGGATTGATGGAAACTGACATCAATTTCATATGAGGCTGGTTTTTCCTTTGTTACCATTCCACAAGTGTTTTAAGAAATTTTAAATGCAGTATGAAATACATTCCTTTTATAGCATATTGGAAGGTGTTTCAGATTTTTGGTCTGCTATAGGTGATGAATCCTTTTTCACTGCAAGTTATACAACTGTTGAATGTGGACGATGCAGTTATCCCAGGTTGAAGAGGGAGCTCTGTTGTTGTGTATACATGCAAATCTATAGGATTTCATTCTTGGAAACTGTATTTAGACATTGCATAATACCCTGGTCGCCTTAATTGTGCTCTTAGTTCTCTCTTTACATACTGATTTCCATTTTTATTACACAGAGGTGTTGAGGAAAAGAAACTTGGATTAAAAGTGTACACATATTGGCATAAAACGCACAAGGGAAATAATGGTTGTTCATAACAGATTCAATCTATAAATTCATGTCAATTAGTTGAGTTTTGTGTGTAGGTTTAATGAAAATTTCTCATCACTGGCTAATTATGAAAGGATAGTGGATGCGCTGATCCAAGAACAGGAAATTACATTTTATTGCACTTGCTTAATCTTTTCATTTTACAATAGTTTGGTTCTAAATTATACTACAGGAACTGGCCAACCTACCAATAATGTATTATTTTTGTTAATCTAAGAAAATACTTATTCTAACTGATGTAGAGTACTTTTCGATTGTTTTTTACAAAAGTCATTAATCGCTTGTATGAATTTTGGTTATTTTTGGGAAGGAAAATGTTAGATTTTTTCTTTTATTAGTGTTCTGTTTCACAGGAGGAAATTAATTTTGTCATTTATTCTTATATGTGTAGGTTTTTCCAAAGTATGATTTTCGTGACTCCAAGGGTATTCATTCCCTTGGATTGATGAAATATGCATCTTAATTTTGTAATTGTGAAAGTTTTACTGAAAGTCATTCCATTTACAATTGTATTGTAAAAGTATGAAAGGTAAAGGTATTTGGTCTGTTTCAGATGGTGAACTGTGTTTTTGGTATTACAAGTGATACAATCAGTGAATACTGACACCCATATGTATTTCCCAGTTATCATATGAGGTTTTCCAACCAGATCTTTCAAGCTTAGGTTACTGGGATTTTAGTTCACTAGCATATATGCAAGTATGTTCATAATAAATTAGAGACAGCAAAGAAGACTGAAAACCAAACCAGCCATGATGGTCTTCAACAGTAAAACCAGTGTTAGGCAATGAAGGCACCACAAACAGTCCAAAAAAGTGTGATATTGGATGCAAATTATACTCCCAATGGAAGTTCATTAACAAACTTTACAAAGGTCACAATACATATCAATGTTCAAACTAATCCTAACAGGAATGAGAAAAAAAGAATTAAAGCAATGTAAAAGTGATTGGCAAATGTAAGAAAGAACAAAAAACCTTGATTAAACTGTGTTATTTTCTTCATGAGATTGACATATTTACTTAGTTTCAAGGTCAGTGAAATGGGATTTTTTTTAGGCAGTGAAGCAATATGTCACAAAAAGATAGATAAGTATGACATAAATCAAAGGATATGTTAAGAGAAGTGTACATATATGCAATTAATAAAAATGTAAAACTAGCTTCTTATATGAAAATTTAGCTACGTGTGAAAATTCTTAATGATAATTTCTAAGATGCCAGAATTTTTTTTGTTTTACGGTCATATACATAGTACGTATATGCTATACAGTATTATTCTTATACTCGAATGTCACTTAGTGATGACAAATCTGGTGATGTAATGGGTTATCATTGCATTTTTTTTATTACTGAGCAATACTTCACCACAAAGTACATTTTAGCAACTCATTTATCGTTTCATAACTCCGACGTTTTAAGACAGTAATTCCAGGTTCTATTGGCTGCAAGAATAAATGAGATTGGATGCTTAACAGTGTTTTTTTTTCATTTTGGCACTAGTGTACCAACTGATGCCCAGAGCTCTTAGTGATCTAGTCACTTCTTCACTAAAACTGATATTTCACGCAAAATAAATCATTACTCTTTTCCATAGTGATGAAAATTTCTACGCAAGCACTGAACCCAACTAACTATCGCTGCAGGCCATCCTGTGTTTCCTTTGCAATGACATTTAATTGAACTATGGAGTTCAGAGTCTACTTCTTAGCTCATGGATAGAATATTAGTCAACAAAATCCATTGGTTGTTAAAGAGGAGAGCTAACACTTCTATACAAAAATTTATACATACAATAATTATCCAGAATCATATATACAGTCACTTCCTAATAAGCAATTGATCTGAAAGCTTTTGAATGCTTTCTTATACTAGTCATTGAATTGTCATAGATCATTATAAACTGACCTCTTCTTTAAAAAAATTGTGTATTTATATTTATTCAAATTGAAATTTTTATCACAGCTACAACAACTGAGTCTGGTCTAGATGTAACTTCCCCGTCAAGCTTTACACAGCCAGACAGTCATTGCCAGGAAGCAGCAATTACATGTCAACTTTTGCAGGTAATTCTTGCTCTGCTCTTGAAGTACATGCTTTTACTAATCAGGAGTATAAAAACATAAACTCTTTCAAGATTACAAATAAATTATTTTCTTATATGAACCAGTTTCTTGCTACCTTAGACTAAGAAAGACAGGAGTACAGAACCATTTTTTCGGATACATTTTCAGTGCCCATATGGTATCCAGAAGAGAGTGGACTACGACGGATGTGAACAGTGCTCATGCTATGACCCATGTGAAGAAATGCGTTGTGCTAATGGCACTGAGTGTGCAGTAGATTTGCATCCTGTTAGCCAAAACTCAGTTGAAACTCGCGTTCAGGCAGTATGCAGAAAAGGTAAGGTTTTATTTGTTCCTACCTTAAGAGAAAACATTTTTTTGGAGTACAGAGTTTAGGGCATTAACTTAACAAAAAATTTCATAAATTATTTCATCTTATATGAAAAGGAATATCAGTTGTGTTAAAGAGGGATATCAGTGATAAATTTAGTTGGTGCATGTTTTTCAAAATAAGAACTCTTGTAAATTTATTATGAGCCCATGACATTTTTCCTTGCTACTGGTTACTTCCCAAAACTTTTTGGCCCCAACCCCAGGCCCAACCTCCTTACTTCTGCCTTTTGCTTTTTGTCTATTTTCTTCAGTCTCTTCCCACCTAGCTGTCAAACTTGATAATCTTTATTATGATCCAAATTAAGTTCTCATTTAAAATTAAATCATTCAGGCGAGCCTGATGGAAGTCACAAAATCCGATCAGCAGTTTTGTTAAACAATTTTATAACAATGAAATGAACTACAAACTATTTTAGACCTTGCCAGGATATCTGAGAATGCTGTGATGGCCAGTTGATTTTCATGTTAATATTTTTTTCCAACTCATTCTATTAGCTGCTTACTCTGATGTTTGCTAATTAGATCACATTATAAGTGACAAGTATGATAAGAAAGTGTGGAACGGTTTGTCTAATAAATGCCTCTCTGTTTGACAGTAAATAAGGAAGGTGACTGTCCACCTGTTAGTGGAAGAACCAGCCAATGTGAGAATGAATGTGAAAATGATTCTGGATGTTCAGGAGATCTGAAATGTTGCTACAATGGGTGTGGAACCTCCTGTCTTGCACCTGTGGAAGATGAGCCTGCTTACACTAGGCCACCATTCCAAACCACTACATTACAAGGTATGTTTATTTTTTACTGAATTATATTTTGTTTATTTAATCTTTGAAAGTATTTTCCGTCTAACTCTTTCGATATTTAATTGTTTACTCCATATGTGTGCCTTCTCTTTTAGTGACAGGGACGCCACCCAGAATTACCAGGATTGACCCTCAAGTTGCTGCAGAAGAAAATTATGTAGTCAGTCTGCGATGTGAGACCATAGGTGTTCCCAAACCTAAGATCACTTGGTACAGAGGAAATTATGAGGTTAGTCCAACTTTCAGAATACTTGCTCTTAGTTTATAACATTTTAACGCCTCCAATGGAACACTTTTCCTTGTAACCACATATAGCTAGAAAACCTTATTACTGAGTTCTATAAAAATATCTCTTTTAGTATTTACTAATAAGACATTAGGAAAAAGTGTATATCTGCCATAGATTTCTTTTAATAGAAACAGAGGAGTTTCTACCATTGCTGCTGTACTGTACAGTTATGTTAAACAAATATCCTCAGTTATCTGTTATTTATTTATTTACTTGTCTACATAAGATTTCGTACCTTCTAATAGGTTGACACTGAGGGAGGATCCAGCAGGTTCCAAGTATTACCTAATGGATCCTTGAAAATAGTTAATATTGAGAGAAGTGATGCTGGTGAATATCGCTGCAAAGCCACAAATATTCTTGGTACAGCTGAGAAAACAACATCATTCACTGTTGACGGTAATGAGAATAATGACTGTTTGGGAATGCCTTTATCTTTATATATTAACTCTAATCCTTATTGAACAATCAATCACTAGTTTATTTTTTGTGTTTACCAGAAAATCTTTTAGATTGCTACATGTAATCATATATGTATATGGAGAGAGAGAGAAATGAAAAGGTGTTTTACAGGAATATTAAATCAAAAACATTATCATATTGCAGTAAAATGAATGTTAATTTATTGACTAAACCAAGCCACAGCATTTTAAAAACCACAGCTTTTTTAGTGCTATCTTATGATTCTTGTATAAGGCTAATCATTTAGCCTTATTTGCTATGTGGATTGATTGTTGAATAAGCTAAATACTAGGTACCTATTAGTTTTCCTTACCTTAGGTGTTTGGTTTTCATTTAACACGAATGGGTTTGAAAATGTTAAACTAATTAATTTGGTATGATGCAGAATATCTAAAGTTGGGCTTGGTTTAAAGGAATTTTTTGTAGCTTTTAGTTATAGAGACTGCTTTCCTTCTGCATGAAATACTGAATTAACATTATTTAGAAACTACTTTGGTCATTGGACATAGGTATTCACTAGACTAACTAAGGTATACTAACCAGTTTCTCTTTAATTTAACTTTTTAAAGATTCATATTTCTTCCTATTCAAGACAATATTAATTATAACCTTTAAAATTTAGCTTTTTAGAAACCACCATAATTGAGATATGCTTTGCACTTATTTACTGTGGGTTAAACTTATGGTGTTTGTTTAAGCAGTGGTGTGGTTTAAGTGAATGCACTAATTTAAATTGCATGTCAGATCCCAAGGAACGCCCACCGGAAGTGGTGCCATGGAATCCTGTAAAACCTGTGGTTTCACTTGGCAGCCCTACAGTTCTGTACTGTCGGTCTGTTGGGTGGCCCCGGCCATCCATTCACTGGTGGCGAGGAGACGCAATGGTACCACTGTCCTCAGAACAGTTTGAAGTATACCGGGATGGTTCTCTTGGAATCCGTGTTGTTACTCTGAGAACCCTTGGACCCTATACTTGCCAGGCTTATAATGGTCGTGGTCGGGCAGTATCCCAGACGCTTGTCCTACGTGCCCTTGGCCCAGTTTATAACACACCTAACATAGACCGCAGCTTTTTAGAATACATTGTAGATCCCCCCAAAGCACCTCCTACCACACGTCCACCTCCCCCTACAACCCCTTCCACACCATTCCCTGCATTGCTTCCTGGCCAGCGTCCTTACTGGCCAGAATTCCATCCACCTCCATCCAAAGGTCCTTCCATCATATTGCAACCAGCAACACGACCTTATATAGGTAAAGTGATTAATCTGATTATTGTATATGAAATAATGTTGTTAAGTACTATTCACTTCTGTAAAGGCTGACTTTTATGAAAATATTACTAAACTGTAAATGAAAAAAAAATAAAGATCCCTAATCATTCAGAGCATACATCATTTTCCCATAACAGAAGCTTGTTTAATATTTCCTTTTTAACTTTAAGGTATCCAATATGTATCTCTTTAGATAGGAAAGAAGGATTAATTATGTGCTTTCATGCTTTCAGTCCCTCTTCGTGCAATTATTAGGATGAACACTACCCAGTTTACCCCGCAATCAACAATAAGAATACCATGTGATGTCAGGGGCTATCCAACACCTGTAATAACATGGTACAAAGGAGATACACTAATTGATTCATCAGAAAAGTATATAATAGAAGGTAAGTCTTATCCTGAATAGATCTCAGTTATCACTATAAAGCAGTTGTGGACAGTGCATGGTGACAAATGATAATCACTATAGTCTTAATATAGTGTTAATTACAGGATTTTCACATTAGTTATTTTCACTAAACTGTGTTGAGACCCTTTACTTGAGGGGGGCCAAATGTTATAAGTCTAATAACAAACAACACACTCTAATAACAATGCCGCGCTGTCTTCGGCTTCTTGTAGAACCCCTCTTCGCTGCTTGTCTGCAGTTCTGTCTTTCTCTTCCTCAGCCTGTTCTGACTTCCCTTGTGTCTGTTCCTCCTTTTATCTTTGTATCTTCTTTTGTGTCGACAGTGAAGTCACTTTTTGGCAGGCACTGTCCTTTCAAAAGCGCTTCCCTTGTTGTATGATGCTGACCCGTGAAGGCATGTCGTGAGGAATTCTTGTGTATTCATTGGATAATGACTTTTTATGTACGTCCTCCATTCTCTGGGACTTGAAGGCACTTATTGGCTAGATCCTGTACGCCTATGCTTGGAGGAGTGGTTTTTCTCTTGGGTTCCCCTCTGCAAAACAGTGGATGGAGTTGAATTCTCACGCCTTATGCTAGCCCATATGTTTCCAGCTGTTCCTTTCGAAGGATATCTGCCTCCTGGCCAGTTGGAAATCTTTCCTTCACACCATCGTTAACCCTTGGTTGCTCGAATTCTGGTGTGTGCAGTGTTTTGACAGGCAGAATGATTTATGATCACATGGACCATTGCCGAGTCATTTTCTACAGATCTTTGAAACAATATCGTAGCTTCAAATAAATCATCTTTTCTGTTGTACAATCCATTTTTCTCTCTTTGAAAATACTAAGTCCTTTATGTTAATTCACCATAGTCTTGATATATATACATATATATATATATATATATCTATATATACATATATATATATATAATATATATATATATATATATATATATATATATAGTAGACCCTCGTATTCACAGGGGATGTGTACCAGGACCTAACCCCCCCTCAGCGAATAGGTAGAATCTGCGTATATACTGAGAGACCCCCTTTAAAATGCTTATAACTGCCTCTCTTGAAAGTTCAGATACCAAAAATACATACAGCCAATAACAGAGAGAGAGAGAGAGAGAGAGAGAGAGAGAGAGAGAGAGAGGAGAGAGAGCATTGAATGGGCAACATCATACATATCTGACCATAAAGAATTAAACTATTTATGATTTATTTCAGAGATAGAGAATAATATGAGAGAGAGAGAGACAGAATACCTCCTTACGATATCAAAAGATTGAAAGGAACCTCTATGGTCAACATTTTTCCCCACCATGCCATACTTGTATACTTTTCCAGAGAGAGAGAGAGAGAGGAGAGAGAGAGAGAGAGAGAGAGAGAGAGAGAGAGAGAGAGAGAGAGAGAGAGAGAGAGAGCAATCTGAGCTAGGAAGAAAGAGTGAAAGAGAAACAGGATTATCATTTTGATTTAGTGTTATGTAAATTATATAAAACTAAATGACATTTGAAAATTAGTAAATCCATTTTTTCTTATAAAAAATTTATTTAGTCATGAAAATAACATCAAAATACACTAATTAGTGAATAATTTATACATAGGCTCAGCAAAAATATCCACAAATCTTGAGACTGCAAACACACACACACGCACACACATTCACACACACACACACACACACACACACACACACACACACACATATATATATATATATATATATATATATATATATATATATATATATATATATATACATTGTGATGAAGACCCCCAAATATCTGGTTATTACACTGCCCAAACATAAAATTCAGACGCTTGAACCTTCATAACAGATGAAATACTCTAAATGCAACAGTGATCCCTTAAAAATCTGATAAAACATGCAAGAAATCAGACTAAACTTCATTAAAACAAGTGTGAGATATTCATATAGGCTTAAGTTAATGAAAGGGCATCACTTCCAACAAGCACTTTAAAAATCTAAGTACTATTTCACCTGTCCTAACTTACTTAAAGATAATTGAAGGAAACTGCACAATCTATCACTGGGTCTGTACATAAATTAAATCCTATCGCTGTTGGTCAATAAATGAAACTCTGTTATAAACACTTTAAATACAAAAATTTATTTTTAAATTTAAAAAGTTATACTAAGTGGAATTCACAATATTAAGAAATTTATTATTACTTCAAAACATCACCACATTTGATTAATTATTGAATGAGATTATTAAACAAAATTAAATAAAAATTATCAAGAAGTTAAGTAAGTAAAAATTTAATTTTTCAGGTAAAATTCAAACCGCTATGAAAATGCTAAGAACTGCCTATTTTGTTAGTTTAAACTCTGGAAAACCGCACTAAAAAGGCTTACATCTGGTTTGGGTTTTTTTATAGTTTTATCACAAAAAGACCATTTAATCGTGAAATTTATATGAAAATATAATAATTTGTGGATACATGAATTTCCCGCGAATAATTGATCTTGGGTTCCTGTAAAAGTACTTGAGATCATGATTAGACTTACTGTGTACCATTCTTCATGGCCATATAATCATCTTCAATCGTCCAAACACCCTAGGCACGAGATCAAGTCTTGGGCAGGAATCAGAATATAAGTATATATGTACATACATAAATACATACATACATATGGTACAAACATACATACTACATACATACATACATACATATATATATATATATATATGTGTGTGTGTGTGTGTGTGTGTGTGTGTGTGTGTATCTTTGTATGTACGTATATACTTAAATTCTGATCCCTGCCCAAGACTTGATCTCGTATCTAGGGTGTTTGGACGATTGAAGATGATTATATGGCCATGAAGAATGGTACACAGTAAGTCTAATCATGATCTTACGTACTTTTACAGGAACCCAAGATCAAGTCTTGGCTGGGCATCAGCAAAAGTTTATTTCTCTCTTAATGTAGTTCTAGGTTTAGTAGTGAGAAGTGTTACCAAAATATGAAGGAATCGCAAAGTTAAGAAGGCATGTGACTGATAAGAATAACATAGGTATCTGGTAAAAAGTAACAAGTACATTGTAAATTATATATACACTATATAGCTATATAAAGTAAAGTTAATAAAATAAATGTTTGTATGTTCGTCTGCTATAGAAATCTGAACCAAGACTGCATCATGATACCGAGGCTACTAGCCCATTATGATCAAGCACCACTCCAAAAATAGAATCAGTCATTTATGCACAGAGTACCCTTCATTGTAAATGAAAAATAATTTAAACAACAGAGTGCACATAAAAGATACATTAGTGAGAGCACACTTAGGCTACCACACACTCATTACCAGTCCAGTCAGGCCAGTCTACTTACCATTAACCCATCCCATCTCCTTTCAGCATCCACTCAAGTGTGTCCACTATGTATCATTAATTGATATTTTGTTTATGTGAATCATGGACACAACTAGATTTAAGGCAAATTTCTTAATAGCGTACCTTCAAAGTATTACTGTAATTACAAACTACAACCATATACATACTATAGCCATAAGTTCTATTGGAAGTATTGGTTATTCTCACTATTCATGATAATTCCTCTTAGGTAGGAAGAGAAAAACGTGTACATACCCATAAAGAACTGAAGAAGGCCCCTGATGAAAGATCGTGGTTTGTGTGGCACAAACTTGAAATTAGATGTTAAAACTTTGCATGTGGTCATTCTCAAAAAACAAAAACACTGCCATCTGATGGCAAAATTTCTTCCTAAGTGGCAGTGGCAAGGCTGTTGATATAAAAAATATATTTCTAACTGGGATGTCAACATCAGGTAAAAAGATGTATTGCCTTATTCATCCCACACATGGTTGCATAATTAGTCAGAGATCAGGTCATTTATAAGGTCTTAGTAGTTTAGTAGATGCCAGGTACGAAAAAATACTGACCATCTTAGAATTATGAAGAACCTAAGGTAAGGAGCAGACACTTACCGGGAGGCACAAAGAGTTTCAAGAATTGATGTGTTAAAAAACTGGTCCTATGGCCTATTTTCATCAGCATTTTATTGATGACTAATTATACTTTGTTGGTATTTCTGAAAATTTTATTTACCATTTGTGAAGATAACTAACAGGCATTAGAACTGGAATGATAAGGATTCACAGTTCTTCAAACGCTTGTATTTTTTTAATGTACCCTTTATTATATAAGAGGCATTGGTTGTTCAATTATGCAGACGTGAATTTCGAACTATTAAAAATCACACACTCATGAAGTTACAACTTACTGTTATTTATCGAGCAGATCTACAACGTATGAACTTTTTGGTTATTGCAGAAGATGCAACGCTGGTCATTAATGAAGCAGAGACTGATGACTCTGGTAGCTACAAATGTCAGGTTCAAAATGAATTTGGCATTGCAGACAGCACTACATCCATTACTGTTAAAGGTAAGATTTGGCTAATTTTGCCTTTCATCTTTAGTACTGAAACAATTGTCTTTTTCTTAGTCACCAAATATACAGTAAAATATATTAAACCCATGTCATCATGAATCACATCTGTAACCCAGAGATTGTACATCATTTTTATGTTGGTTGAATAACATATTTTATACAGTGGTAAAGGTCTGTAATGAAATTGTTCTTTTAATATTCTTCATTATAATAAGTGATTTTTCTTTGTTTAAAAGTATCTTGGTTTTTCAGGCGTATATGTTCATCCAGCTTGCACTGACAACCCATTCTTTGCTAACTGCAAGCTGATTGTCCGTGCACAATATTGTACCAATAGATATTATGCAAGATTTTGTTGTCGTTCCTGTACATTGGCGGGACAGTTACCTTCACATGGACCACATCTAGATCATTTACATAGCAATAAGAAGAAGAAATAAGTACTTCAAAAGATTGATGAAAGAGGGAGGTAGAGTTGGAATTTCTAGAAATGCAATTTAACTATAATCCAATTTTCACAGATGAAACTGTCTATATTTTTCCAAAGACAGCAAACTGCTTTTTCTGATGTTTTTACAAATTTTTATTCATAAAGTTAAAAGGCTTTTATTCAGAAAGTGGTGGTGTTTCTTTGAGAAACATTGTATGTTATGAGGCATAGAATGCAAAACTGGAAGTTACTTTCGTGGGAACCAGAAAGATTTAATGCCAATTAAATGTAAACCATTATGTTCTAAATGGTAGAAACTCAATATTTATAATGTTCAAACATCATTTAAGGAATACGTACTGCCTTGCTGGTAAGGTAAAGAATAATATATTGATTTGAAGAGACCTTGCATATCATGTAACATATCATTACTAACTTCATTCGTGCATTTGAGATTTTCTTATTGTTTCCTGTAAGATCCAGTAACACTAGAATTAAGAATTTCTTATTTAATTTTGACATGTATGAATATCTATTTTAGTCTGTCTACATAAATGGATAAATTGACGGTTCGTACATTAATAGAACAGTTAAATGGTGATATAGTTTTTTTTTTATTTGTACATAGGTGCACAGACTTAGATTTTAAAGCATTTTTGGTTGAGACATGCATGTATGTGTAAGTAATTCATATTCACATGTAATTCTCCACTTCCTACATTAAGGTTGTAATAATATTCCTATCAAACCAAGTCGATCTTATGACAACTCGTGTACTGTATTTTTCTTATTTGATTGTGTTGACAGTAGTAAATTATTTTTCGTTGTTTAAGTGCTGTTGTTTAGTTTAAGATACAAGCCATAATTTATGTATGTTAAGACTTAATACTTCTCTATTTGTGTTGAAGTACAATCTCATTTCACTAAATTTTATCTTGAAGAAATTTCATTCACTAAAATTAAAATCCTGCTGCCAAAATTAGGTATCCTTATTGATTATTTTGTATTATATATACATATACATATACATTATATATATATATATATATATATATATATATATATAATATATATATATATATGATGTATAAACATGTAAAATGCACTGAAAGAATATTTACCTCTTCACAATAAACCCTAAAGTAATGTATATATACAAAGATGGTATGGCAAGGTAACGATGACTCTTGAGAGGAAAGAAAGATTATCTTCATGACATTACTGATTTAGTATGTGATAGCTCTTGTTAACTGCAGCAAGTGCCAAAATTACGATATTTCTGTGTATGCATGTACATATGCATATATAAATAAATATACTGAATTATATGTGTGCTTATAAAGTTCATGTACAAGGATATAATGATGAACACAAGTTAAACTTTCGAAAAAATCTTACTTTGTTTGCATGTCAAGAAAAATGGAACTGTGTTTCTCTTATATGCCATTCACACACCCACCTTCATTAGGCTCTGTCAGCATTGTCAGTGATTCTCAAACGTTTATAGGCTAAATGACAGAACATTTGCATCCACTGCCATAGAAAGATTACTGCTAATCTGTAAATGTACCAGATCCAGGTTGTTTAAGGTGCTCAATGTCAATGCTTATGAGATTGTTACCATATTTCTCACACCAAACTTGGTGCCACATTCTTGGTGCCAAACTATGACGATTATTGCTCTAGATCTTTAAATTAAGTGTTCTTTGTAAATAAACATTAAAAGTATTTAGCTTACATGTTTTATCCCAAATTGACAAAGGTATCTCCACTTTCCTTCATTTTTTGGAATATAAACTTTTACATGGATTACTGACCATTATAAAACTGAATAATCTATGACTATTTGGAAAACAGTGATAAAAAAAAGAATTGAATGCAGTCACAGAATTGAGGTTTGGACATAGAAGAGAACAATTCAATACATATAGTGTCTTGGGAAGTGTCTTATAAACTTTTCCTTAATGCTTCAGTAACTTATTCAATACAACAAGAAATGATTTCAGGTACATGGTCCTTCAGCCTACGCTAAAGAAAATTTTAGATAAAAACAGACTAAGAGACCACACTAAGAAAAATGTACCATATGTTAGAAATGACAGAACTGTCATCCATGGTGTCTTCATTGTTGTCACATTCCCTTTTGACTTAGACCACACAGAATTGTTAGAATCCTGACAGATTTTTTTTCCAGTAATTTTTTCACTGCCCGAGTGTTTTGGATCTGCTCTCATCTTGACTGCGGTATGTCGCTATAGCATGGTTGACATTTGTTTCCAGTATGGTATTTTTTTCCAGGATTGTAAAGTGTTTTATATACGATCCTACTTAGTTTTCAAAATGCATTTGTGCTCTCTTTGGTTTCTGTTAGCCTTACTTTCCCAGATATCCATTCAATAGTAACATCTGGCATGCCATGTCTCTAGCTAGGATTCTTCACCAGTGGATAACAGTGAAAATAATTTAATTTAATTTTAATGGTAAATCCAGCAACGTTAAAATATATGCTGATATACCTTAAATCTTTTAAGCAGGAGTATTTTAATGTTTTCTATGAAATTCACTCATGATTTTGCTATTGCCAACTCCATTTTTATTCTTCCATATTCATGTTTCAAAGTTGGCTCCCTGCTAATGCCCAACTCCATATATAATGCCCCAATAAGGGGGGCTAGTGCCATAGTGCAATGCAAGATGTGCACTATAAGGATTGCTTAAGGTTCTTTGTTAAAAATAATGACATGCTACTAGCATTATTGTTTGAATTTTGTAATGGTCTTGGTAATACTTGTGATGCATTCTTGTCGATGTTTAAAGTCTTGCAGAGTACTACTCTTGATGAGGGCCTCATAGGGGGATAATGCCGTCAGTGCACCTCACATGGTGCACTGTAGGCATTATTTAAGGTTGTTTGCAGTGTCCCTTCGACCCCTAGCTGCAACCCCTTTCATTCTTTTTACTGTACCTCTGTTCATAATCTCTCTCTTCCATCTTACTTTCCAACCCTGCCTACCAATTTATTAATAGTGCAGCTGCAAGGTTTTCCTTTAGTTAAATCTTTCAAACCCTTTCTTTTACTATCAATTTCTGTTTCAGCGCTGAATGACCTCTTAGATCCTAGTGCTTAGCCTTTAACTTTCTATTCTATTCTCTATTCTGTTTGTGATGAGGGTGCAAGGGCATGCGTAGCAGGTTTAGATATTAGCGCAGCCATTGATCATGTGAAGCATGACAGTTATCGACAGGCGAAGTATTTGGAATTGATGGGTCTCTTATTAATATTTTAAATAAATATTTGATAGGCTGAACTCAAAGGGTCTGTGTTGATGGCCAGTATAGTAGTGTTACTACCATCATTTCAGGTAGTGTTCTTGGACCTTGCTTATTTATTATCTATGCCAATGGCATGTGGCAAGGTCTGAAGAACAAACTGATTGCATATGCCAGTGATGCTACTCTTAGGTTTGTGGTTGCAGAAAATGGGGATTCTCTTCTGCATCATAATTTGGAACAAAATATGCAAATCATATTTTGAAAAGGTGCTGAATGTAAAAGACTAAACGCAGACAGATCTGACTGATACAGGACAAGAAAGTGAAAAATTGAGAATTTTTGCAAAAGTGAGGCAATTAAGGCTGAAGAGTGAAAAAGCAAGAGAGTTGATTACAGGTGATCATACTAGATTAATAGCTGTAATGTGATTGAGTGGCTGACTTGTGTGTCAAAGGTATATTTGGAGGGTAGAAAGATATCGAAGAAAAGCTTGAGAAAAATAAGTGGTCCATTTTTTAAGTGGAAAGGTAACAGAGGTGTATGTAAGTTTTAAATGCATAACATTAACTGCATTACTTGCTTGATAGATTTGTATTGATAAATTGAAGTAGATAATAGGATTTATAAGGGATAAATGTTTCAGTCTAGACTAGGGAGAGGCCACTGACAAAGAAGAGGACGTGCAGATGAAGTATCTTATATGGGAGAACCTTGTGGGAAATTGGGAAAACCTGTCATTAGCATACATGGAATGAGTAACAAAAACGTGTTTATAAGCAACTTTTCTAAGCTTATTATCCAAGCTTTTTCTCTACTCATGAAATTTATTTTTTGGCGAGTATTCGAGTATTCAGCGTTAAGAAGTAAGATGTTTTTCTTCTGTGTAGAAAATTCTGTTCTTCATCCAAGTTACAAAAGGTTTATTTAAGCTGCTTTTGCCATGGTTTAAAATCTCAACTAATTTTGTCGTAGGCAATTCGTCTAAGCAGTAACCTCACCTTTGCTTCTCCCCTGAATCCTTAATTCATCTATAGCAATGAGGCTTCTCTTTATCTATATTCCCTTCTTGCTCCATATTCCATGATTTCTATCATCTTTATTTTTTGAGCGGCAGGTACAACTTTTCCTTCTGGGTTGGATTCAACACATCGTTCTCTGCCATTATCCTTCTCTGCCCATCTCTCTTGGTATATCGCTGTTAGAGTGCGTTCCACATCGGCCTCTAGGCTTAAAACTAGAAACTACATATAAAAAGACAGGTATGGATTGAAATGCAGCTACAGCTGAAAAATAAACGTATATAATTTTGTGTATTAAAATGTATAAAAGGGAATGCAAATACATCACTTAAAAAACTAAATATTTATTTTGCATTGCTTTATACGATGAAAGGTGTACAGTATATTTGATTAAGTTTTCATCAACTGTATTAAAGGAAAAAATTGTTTTTACTTTTTTAAGTAGCATTAATGTATATCTACTCTTTATGGGGTAGTGCCATCAGTGCACCACATGCAGTGCGCTGTAAGCATTACTTAAGATTCTTTGCAAGCGAGCCTTCGTTCTTTAGATGCAACCACTTTTATTCCTTTTACTTTCCACCTCTCCTAACAGTTATCTCATAATACAACAGAGGTTTTCCTTCTATTACACCTTAAAACATCCTCACTCATAATTTCCCTTTCAGCAATGAATGATCTCTTAGGTCCCAGCACCTGGCCTTTGGCCTAAATTTTTATATTCCTTTCCAGAATACACCTAGCAAATCTATTAACTAAGATATAAGATACGTAAATTGTTGTTTTACGTAAAGTATCACTTACACAGTTACAGTAAAACTCAATTTCAGTCAGACTCTCAAAACGTCTTACCAATAGTTCTGATGGCAAAAAAGTTTGCTTCAGTAAAGACGGTGCTAGCAAAGCAAAGGTTAGTCAGGCAGCCAGTTGTCTCAGACTCACACACTAGGAGTTTTAATCCATCTTTTTTTCATTAGGATCTGAATTAAATTGCTTTTATGCATTTTTTAAAGCTTGATGTAACAGCAGTGATTATGATATAAGCTTGTCCTTGGGATTTTGCTGCAGTATTTGCCTTGCGTCTTTTGTTTTGAAGAAGTTCTGCAATGTTCGTCATCAGTTTGGCTGCGTGTAATCAAGAGTTGGAATCTAACTTCATACCTAAGTACCGGTCAGGAATTCATTACAAGTAAGGGTCAACCTGAAAATAGGTTATTGGCCAACCCCTGTGCAAACTCCAGCCTTCTTTGAATTCATCCTCTTAAGTAAGGCCCTGATGGTCATCAGAATTTGTGTCTTGTCTTTGCACCTAGTTTGCCATTTAAATGTGTTGGCAGTTCGCTCATTACTTCATACTGAAGTGTTGAATTTATTTACAATATGCACTGGTCAAGGACCACTATTCACATATTTAATCAAGGAACTGTTATATCGGCTTGAATACTATCTTCCTTGTCGCTTTGGAAGTTTAGTTTGTAAAGCGAATATTTTAAGGAAATTTTGAAGTTGTCTATCATAATTGCAGATGATTACGGAGCTTAATTAGACATACATCTTAAGTACCCGATCCTTTGTATATTTCATTGTCATGAGAATCTTGAAGACCACAAATATAGTTAATGATTATTAAGAACCTATAGTTTGTTGAAATGCATTAAGTTAAATGAAGAATGGTAAAAAACCAGGGCCATCAGAGTTCCAAACTGAAATGATCAAATTACTAGGTACAAAGAGGGAGAAATGTATGCTGGAGGAAGTAATGCCAAGGAGGTGGTGGGGGGGGTAGTTTAATGGTATATACTGGTACATATATACAAACAGAAGGGAGGTGTCATGGATTGTGGTAACTACAGAGGAATTAAACTAACAAAGCATGGATTGAAAGTTTTAGAGAGGATACTGGATGAGTGACTAAAGATCGGGAAACAGCCCTATGGATTCATGAGGGGAAGAGGAATGGTAGATGCCTTCTTCATAGTAAGACAGCTGCAGGAAAAGAGACTGGAGGGAAACCAGGAGCTCTATTGTGCATTTATAGACCTAGAGAAATCATACGATAGAATCCCAAGAGAAGTTATGTTTTGGTGTTTGAGGAAGAAGAAAATCCCAGAAAAGTTGGTAAGGCTGGTAGAGCTGATATATAAAAGAACGAGCATAAAAGTGATAACAGCAGTTGGGGAAACAGAAAGCTTTAAGTTAGTGTTGGATTACACTAGGGGTCAGCATTAAGCCCATTTTTGTTTGTGCTGGTCATGGATGTGTTAAGAGAAGAGATCTGGAATTAAGAGCTGTGGGAGTTGTACGCCGATGATCTGGTGATGCTGCTGAAAATGAGGAAGACCGACAGGGAAGGGTTGGAAAGTGGCAGGAGTCTTTAGAGAGGGGTGGCTTAAAGGTGATTGTGAATAAAACAGAGGTTTTGGTTAGCAGTAAGGAAGATAGTGGCAGAATAACAATACAAGAAAGAAGAGATTCGATTATAAAACAGGTGAAAAAGTTTAAATACTTAGGATTTACTTTAAGCCAAGAGGGGTGATGTGAGACGTTAGTTGACAGTTGGATAAAAGCTGTGTGTGGGAAGTTGAGAGAGGTAGCTGGAGTAGTATGTGATGATAAAATTTCAATCAAGCTAAAAGTCAAGATGTACAGCACAGTGATAAGACTAGTGTTAATGTATGGATCAGAAACATGGGCTCTAAGAAGAAAAGAGGAAGTAAAGCTTGAGAAAACAGAGGTGAGAATACTGAGGTGAATTAAAGGAATATCTCTGCTTGAGAGATTGGAAAATGACGAAATAAGAAGGGCAGGCTTAGTAACGATTACAGAGGTGATGCGAGGCACAATTGAGATGGTATGGGCATGTGTTGAGGAGGGAGTGAAGAGGCCTTGGGAGGAACCTGTTAGAGGAAGAAGGTCGAGAGTGAGATAAAGTGAAGGAAGATATGGAGAGAAGAGGTTTGATGGAGGATGATAGAAGGCAGTAAAGAAGGCGCATCAGGCAACCGACCCCTTGATGTAGGGATAACGATGGGAAAGAAAAGTTTGTTGAAATGCACATATTTACTTGTAGGGCAACCTCTTGATACATTTTTGTATATAGTTAACATAC
>NC_061108.1:83059360-83084360 GCF_015104395.2 Macrobrachium nipponense
GGAAAATAAGATAATCTTGTTGATATCACTTTGATTGATCATATTTGGTGTATTGTATTATTTAGTTTTTTATTGTAACTGTTATTTTTGGTATTGAGAGAGACTGGTAGACAGACAGATATATCTATCTTCAGATAGATAGATTGATATTGTATCCATAGTTATGCAAAAATATTTATAGTTAATCGATATGTTAAAATATATAGTTTACAATAGGTAAGTAAAATATCGGAAAGATTTTCTTCCCCCATTTTTTTTTCTTTAAATAAAGATTCCATATATAATAATTACGTCTTCGAAGCCATATTTCCGGATTCGACGATGTTGATAGGCCACAGCATCAGTTTGTCGGAAGTTTAGACGTAATACGGTTATCAAGCAATGTAAGAACGTGATAAAGGGATACTTTCGCGAGAGAAACCACCTCATTCTAAAGAATATCGCTTCTGACATTTTAAATTTTTGGGGGAGGGGGGTTGGCGGGGGCTGTTGAGAAGTACGTAAGCTTGGTCGATGCAGGTGTAGAGCGGATCAACACTTTTACCACTCTGTACCCATTGCCGTTAAAGTTTATGAAAACGTGAATAAATTGCAAAATAATACTGATCGTAATCCCATACTCTGGATGACAAAAGACCACCTCGGTTCCAACGCCATATTAAGGAATTAAACCGAGACTAGTCAGCTGTCTTGAATTTGCTTCTTGGGTTTCTACATTTGCAGCCAGAGCGTCCTTTGATTTGTGCCGTCGACTCTTCAGCAGAAAGGTTCCGACTGGGGTGATTGAACAAATTTTTCATTCAAACTGCTAAATTTGCTAAAAAGGACACAGGCATGAAGGGTCACGTGGAGGCTCCTAAAAGGCTGCAAAAATCTTTATTGGGAAAATACTACGGTCTCCCTAACTACCTACTAAGAAAATTGCAAGGAGTACAAAATAGACCTGCCAGATTAATAAGAGGATTGCGTTGACCCTGGGTCACCCATTGGCAATTTCAGACCGCGACTTTCGTAAAGGCTGGGTTTGGTGATCTATCTCCACAGTCGCGGGGCTTGGGCTCACCCCCAAAGAAAGAAATGTCAGCTGATACCGACTCCATGACAACATCCGCAATACAGCTTTGCGCAATTTGAGATGAGATTCCGTATTTACGTTGTCGTACGCGCGAGTAACCGATAGACCACAGCCACATTTAACGGTTTTTACAGGACAGTGAGTTACGCGAAGGCATGACGATTTTTCCACGATTTATTTGCGATTTAGTTACGTAATATTCCGACTTACGCAACGGGATTGTACTGAACCGTGAACATGGATGCCACCACAAATTAAATATATATATATAATAATATTATTATATATATCTATATATAATATATATTATATATATATGTGAATGTTTGTGTGTTGTGTGTGGTAAATATATATATTATATATCTTATTAATATTATATGTGTATTATATATGTATATTGTATATAATATATTATTATATATATATATTGTATGCTATATATGTTCTGTATATACGTATGTACTCTATGTATATATATGTATATTATTATTATATATTATTATGTATATTATTATATATTTTATGTATATTATAATATGTATTTTATATATATGATTCTATTTATATGTTATATTATATATTGTTTTATATTTTTTTATTTTTTATATGTATTTTTATTATTATATGTTATTATATTATTATGTAGATATAATATATGTATATATGTAATTATTATGTAATATATATATGGATATATATATAGTATACATATATGTATATATATAGTATATAATTTCTATGTATATATGTATTATATATATGTATTATATGTAATAAATATACTATATATATGTATATTTATATATAATTATTATGTTTTAGATATATAATTATGTATATTTATATTATATTATTATATTATTAATAATATTATGTATATTATATATGTATATATATTATATGTGTGATATATATATATATAGATATATATATTATATATATATATGTTATATTAATTAATTATATATTATATTATATTATATATATTTAATATTATATGTATTTATATTATCAGATATGTTATTATATTATATTTATATATATATTTATAATTATATGTATTATATCTTATTATTGTTTAATTTTTATATATATGTTATATTACTATACTATATATTGTGTTTATATATATATATGTATATATATCTGTTATATATATATATGTATATAATGTATATATCGTATCTATATGTTATTATATGTATATAATTGTATATATATATATGTTATAATATTATATCATAATTGTATATATATATGATATTTTTTTAAATTATATATGTATTATATATTATTTGTATATTATATATTTATAAGGTATAGGTATATTATATAATGTATATTGTATATGTATATTGTATATAGAATATGTATTATGTATAATACATGTAAATTATATTTATAATATTAATTATAGGTATAATAATTATGTATATATATGTTATATATTGTTATTGTAATATATATTTTATATATAATATAATATATTATATATGGATATTATTATTTATATATTATGTAAATATATGTATATATTCTTATATGTAATATATATATTGTTTATTTTTTTTTATTTTTTTTTATATTTTTTTTTTTTTATTTATGTTTTTTTTATTTTTTTTTTATTTTTTTTTATTTTTTTTTTTTTTTTTTTAATTTTTTTTTTTTGTATTTTTTTAATTTATTTTTTTTTTTTTTAATGTCTATATCTATCTTTTTTTAATTTTTTTTCCCTTTTTTTTTTTATAATTTTTTTTTATTTTTCATTTTTTTTTTTTTTTTTATTCTTTTCCAAAGGGGTTTTTAAGTTTTAATAACAATTTGTTTATTTACGAACCAACTTTCCGGTTTTAGGGGAGAAATCAGGACATGTTTATATAATTAGCCAAACATAACGTATAATTAATTATTTTGATTACAAATACCTTAGATCTATTATTTTGTAATTAGAATGATATAAATATCTGTTAATTATTTTACAAGAATTATTTTATCCATAATAATTATTACAATTAAGGTTAATATTTATATTAATAACTAAATGATTTACATTATAAATTATTTTTATAAATATATATCATATAATATATTGTTATATATATAAATTATATATATATAATATCTATATTATATATATGTATATGATATATATGATAATATATGCCATTATATATATGTATATAGTATGTATATATATATATCTATATATATATGTATATATAATATTACAGTTTATATATATACTATGTACACATATATGTATATATATATATATGTATATATATGCTATATTATATTGTATATATATGTATATATGTATATATATGTAATAGATATATATGTATCTATAGACTATAATGTATATATATATGATTATATTATATATGTATATATATATTGTATATGTATATATATCTGTATTATGTATAATATATGTATATATATATGTATATGATATATATATGTATATGTATATATATATGTATTATATATATATATATTATATGTATATATATACGTATACATATGATATATATACCATATATATATATATACATATATAACATTATATATATATCACAATATTTTTAAATGTTTACATATATCATATATATACATATATATTACATCTAATAATTATATACATAGCTATACATATTACATATATATACATAATATACATATATAATACATAATATACATATATATACATCTATATACATATATCTATATACATATATATATATACATATATACTAATTATCCATATAATATATACATCTATATTATACGTGTATATATATATTGTATATAAATATATACAATTTATATTCATTTAATATTTATAACATATATATATACATATTATATAACGATATATATATATACATATATCTCTATATACATCTATAACCTAAACCTGATCTATATATCTACATGTCTATATATCTGTATCTATATATCATGTATATATGATGTATATATATATACCACATCTATATATATATATATATATTATATATATATGTATATGGAAATGTATGTATATATATATATATATATATATAGTATTGAATATATATATATGTATATATATATATATATATATATATATATGTAATATATATATGTATATATATATATGTCTATATATAGGTATATATATCTGTATATATATATGTATATATATGTATAATATATGTTTATATATATGTTTACATATATATGTAAGATATATATGGTATATACTATACGTATATATATATAGTATATATATATATAGATATATATAAGTCATATCACATTTCCGTGTAATTCAATAATATATCGAGATATATGTATATGATTATATATATATATGTAGTATATATATGTATACTAAATGTATAATATATTATGTATCTATATATGTATAATATGTATAATATATGTTTATATATATGTTATATATATGTTATATATAATACATATATATATATTTATATATTATATATATATATATATATATAATAAGTCTATCACATTTCCGTGATTCATATACATATATCGAGCTACAATGTCCTTTAATATCTAATTCGCTCTACCTCGGAATTAATATATTTTCATATATGCTTAACCGAAGGTAGAGCGAATTAGATATTAAAGGACATTGTAGCTCGATATATATATATATATATATATATATAATATATATATATATAACAACTAAATAGTTTCCATTTATCTCCCGTTGATTCAGATTGTTTCAGACCCTCATAAATTTTCATGATCGTATCGAGTCATTGGTGTTGACCCCTTGTGTGTTGTGCAACTTTTATTTAAAAAAAAAAAAAATCCTACCGCCAGGGTAGAGGCGGATCGAGAGGATTCAGCGACCCAAGAGGTCGTCTTCGTGAGTATATGTCAACTCCCCTCCAGGGTCCGTTCATTGGCAGGAATCAGTGATATAAAATACTTTTTCATACTAAAGAAAATAATTTTGAAAAACTATCAACATTTCCTGAATAAAATATTTACATAGTTTCCAAATATAATTTCTTTTATAAGTAGTATTCAGGGTCATATTTATCTATATCTGAAGTTCTCAAATTATATCAAGAATAACTTCTGAAAATCTTTAATGCAATATATATCTTATTGAAAATAGAAAAATTTCTCTTCATTTCTTATACTTCAGAACATGCTAATAAAATTAATTTTATTGCAATGAACTCACTAAAGAAAATCGCCTTGAAAAACTGGAAATTTCGTGAATAAGATTTAAACTTTATCTTCATTTATATTACCGAAGATATTTTCGTTTAGGTTGTATCCAGTGTCATATTTAGCTATATCTGAAGTTCTTAAATTATATCAAGAATACAGAAAATCTTTAATCCAAAATATATTTTACTCAAAAATTGAAAACCGAGGCGGCTGTTGGTAATTAAGCCCTTGAACTATATTTATAGGCTGCCGACGCACTTGACACATTCTGGGTCACTATGCAGCCCCAATGCGCCCGTTGTGGGTTTGCCAAGTACTTGGCATATGTTGTACTGAATGCCGTAACTCGCCATTGCTATAGTTACACCTTGCGTAATCAAATGCCGTAACTCGCCATTGCTAGTTACACCTTGCGTAATATAATTAGCAACTTAAAAAAATATAATTAGCAACTTATTTTGAAAACTAACAACGGCCAGCCAGAGGGAATCATCCCTGTGGAGGGCTGTAAATAAAACCAAGCAAGTAAACAAGAAAAAGACACCGATTAATCAAGCCATTTCACAGACAAGAAGTCTTTTAGGGCAAATTTATTTTCTTCGCCTTATGCTAAAGCACGCAGGGGAGAGGCAGCTTTGGTAAACAAATATTTGTGTTTTTAGTCGCAAAACTTAGGCTAGATTCACCGGAAGTATGGCTGGTGTATAGATAATGTTAGGGGTGTGAATATAAGGTGTTATTTGTAGTATTTTCATCTTATGCGAGGAGTTTCTTACAGCCACGGGCAGTGTTTGAAGAAACCTGGTATCTGCTGTCCCTCATTGGTAAGTTACAAGTAGGAGGAATGGAATGGAATATAGAACCTAGGCCAAAGGCCAAGCACTGGGACTTATGTGGTCATTCGGCGTTGAAAGAAAAATAGAGAGCAGTAAGGTTTGAAAGGTGCAACAGGAGGAAAACCTACCAATTGCACTATGAAGCAATTGCTAGCAAGAAGGAAGAAAGAGAAAATAAACAGAGGTAGAGTAAAAAGAATGAAAGGAATTGCAGCTAGGGGCCAAAGGAGCACTGCATAGAACATTAAGTGGCTTTAGTGCACCGCGTGACGTGCACTGTTGGCCCTACACCCCCTACGGGACAAGCAGGAGGAACTCACGAGTTTGTCGAATGATGGTGCCACCATCTTTTGAACATTTTTAGCAAAATTCATATCTCATTGTCATTTAGGACAAAGGGCTCCTTTGGGTTGCAGGTTTCGTTTTTATCCTTCCATGGATATTGAGTGAAATTATACTTTCAAGGCAACTGAATCGTGTTATAGTTAAGTGTTACCTGGGGATGTTTCAAATTCATGGAAAAATACTAAGGCAAAGGAATTCATTAGCTAAAATTCTAATTTACGCGCGCATCTTTAAGCAATGCCCTGTTTGAGCTTTCAGATGAGGTAATAAGTAAAATTTTAAGATGGGAAAGTATAAGGGTATGTCAGAATAAGTATGCTAATGGTACATTTATAGGAACAAATGGAAGCCCCAGAAAAGCTGCAAAAATCTTTCCTTGAAAAATGATTGCTTTAGTCACTGAACAGAATAAATCTTTTTTTTTTTTTTGGAGAGAGGGGTAGATTTCCTTTTCATCGCCATATACAAAAGCATAACGTGAATTGCTTTCATCTCTTGTATTGCAAATAGTACCAAGTCATGTCATATCGAGTATTCAGGTAGTGGTCAATAAAGGTTTATTTTTTTCCTGGTTATAACGATTTGGGTGTTAATTTGGCTGAAGTACGTGTCACCTACTCCGAGGTGCTGGTACTAAGCACCGTTTGGTAAATGTAAAGTAAAAGGCCGCACGAAGATAGTTTGTCTATATAACCTGTCGACCACACAATATAGAAATGGGTGTATATTATACTTTGATCCCCGAGGGTGTATATTATACTTTGATCCCCGGTGGGCTGCGTCCACTGTTTTGGGGGCAACAGCCCACCGCCATCTTGAATTCAAGATGGCAGTGAGCAGCCTCGATAGCTTAATTAAAGTAGAGGCTGAGATAAAGAGCTGCTCACATCCAACTTCGGAGCGGACACACTTTTATTTTGATACCACTCACCACATTCACATCCTCTCCATTCTTAATATTTGCGTCTGTCGGAGTGGCAAGTTGAACAAATCAGCGTTCCCCTAAGCGAGCCATTCACTCTTAACTTACAATAATGAATGGTTTTTTCATGTACGACACAAGAAGTTTTAAAGATAATAGAAAAATAGAGTTGGATCGATCTGTATGTACGAGCACCAGTCAAGCACATCCGCCGCACACTGGAGTAACATACAAGTATTTTGCGAACTGTATATTTTAATAAATCTGAAGCCAACATGAAGACGGAATTTTCAAATTCTGTAACTATCCAAACATTTTGTGAATGGAACAGTGCCCCCTTCGCAAACGTAGCTGATTAGTTAACAACGGATTTTACAGTGCTCCCGCTGTTCCCCTGACTATTCTGGAAATACCCAAACACACCATGAGGAACTGCTTCGTTGATATATCCATCATGCGATAGTAGCTTTACCTCTGGAATGAAGACCAGATATACGTAGAACAGAAGTTTCACCCCTTTCAATTGAGTGACAGACATTTAAAAGCACCCACCACCAACCTTTTTTGTTCTCATGGTATCTCCCTCCTGGCCAATGTACTCGAGCTCCTTTGAGGAAACTCTTGGATGTTTTTCATGGCTATCCCTGATGAGAAGAAACCAAGGTATCCCCCATATGACGCCTAGGATACCAAACAGATAGAAGATGGAGGGCCATCCCCCAATGAAACTAGAGCTGCTGAGCAGTCCACCGAGAGACATCGCTGCCACTGTTCCCAAATTGCTACCTGAAAGATGGTCTTCATTAAGTACATGGATGATTAAAAATAAATGGTTACGCTTCATTCTTCTAGATAAGATTTACATTATTGCCTGCGAGTTCGATTCTCGGCCATTCCATTGAGGAGTGAGAGATGTGTATTTCGACATGGTTCGGAAGTCACGTAAAGTCGTTGGTCCCGTTGCTGAATAACCGCTGGTTCCATGCAACGTAAAAAAACACCATACAAATAAATAAAAATAAAGTAAACCTACAAGAGATTCAGGAAAACCTACAGAAATCATCTTCGGCCAGTTATCAATGGGGCCTTGTTACAGGAAGTTTATATTGGCGTAGAGGGGCAGTCCCTTAGTGCTTGCTCTCCGTAGTGCATTGCATTCATTCCTGAAGGGAGTGTGCACACTTGCTTCGGAACCTAGCTGCATTTAATTTTTATTCTTTTACTTTACCTCCATTCCCACTTCCTTTCTCCAGTTTTGCTGTCCAAGTTCACTACTTGTGCAGCTGCGGTTTTCTCTAGGTTCCACCGTTAAAAGCTCGTACTTAGTTAATAAGCAATCAAAACTATTGCTAAATCTTACATTTGGAATTACACCATGGTCAATCAAAGTCAAGATAACTATTTCGCCTTTATGCTTATTGATTTCGCGAAGGTAAAGGTCTTTTTGAAGAAATGTTCAAAAGCAGTAAATTCTAAATTTCCTAACTAACGATGGCTTTCGCTGTTTGAGAGCTGGTGATTTACTCCAGGGCCCAAGCATGAGGGGGTGGGGGGTGGGTACTAACAACTTTCCCGGGGTCCGGCAGTCAGGGGCCCCGCGACAGCAGCTTATTTATTTCAATTTATCTTTTGAGAGAATAAGCAAATTCCAAGGATGAGGGATGCTCATTGGGCTCATGCTCCCCTAACGATTAAATTAATTAAACAAGATGACGGAAACCATATAGACATAGTCATGATCTTGTAATCAGTAAAGCATGACAAAAAATACAATATATTACGGAAACATTGAAGTATAACACTTTTGTATGCAATTTGTATCATTGCACGGCTCTCGAAATACGAATATGATATTCGATTTGTAAACAGACTTTTATTATTATTGTAGCATTTCATTTACGGAAATTTGTAAATTTTTGGGTGGAATTAGTTTCTCAAGTGCAGGTGCATAAAGATCTTTTTAGTAGGCCTAAGAGGATTAAAAATTATCTTAGGTCTGCAATGACCGAGGACCGTTTGTCAGGCAAAGCCCCAATTAGCACTGGAAGGGTTGAAGCTGAATCAATTGACTTTGAAGCAGTGATCACAAGATTTAGTGAAAGAGAGATTAATCTACAATGTATGTATTTGTACTTTGCAGAATGTAGTGTTGTAAATTGTTGTATGCATTCCTCTGAGCATTTATAAATGGTTAGATTTTGAATTCATTTAATATTTAAACTAGATATATAAAGTAAATTTGTGGCATTATAAAACTACATATGGAGGCCAAAGAGCGCCCATTCAAACGTCTGAAAGGTGAGTGGAATGCAGAATAGGCTAAGTTGCCTTAATGCCAGACTTAGGCCATAATGAGCAAAAAAACAAAAGCAAACAAACAAAACCAATTCAGAATAAGTGGATGGAAAGTAAATTCTGTTTCAAGTTAAAAGCTTTCAGTTAATCTGTTATACAACTGAATACGTATATTTGATTTGAAAAGGACAGGGTAATAAAAGTTGCCAGCGAAGAGGGGGAGAGAATGAACAAAATTTTCAGCTGTATTTATGTCTCAAAAAATCCCAGATGCAAGATTATAGGTTGTTTAATAATAATGTACATTTCTTAAAATAAAATTATATATAAAAGATATTTCAAAGACACTTCAAATCCTGGATGCAGGAAAATTTTTTAGACCTCCAGTATAACCTACATATTTTTAAAGTACATGGGGGGGGGGAAAATCTGTGCATTATTCAACTCAATATAAACGATTTATAAGATCCAAGTAACAGAAACAATACTGTGGAATATTACGCTTTGTGTAGGCCTATGGATCTTGTCCAGATTATCTTAATGAATTAAAAAATAAAAATCGAACAATTATCCCTATGGCTACTCATCCAGGAATTATAGAACTATTGGCTTTTTCCAGCAAATTGCCACATCTTTCGATTCCTCAATCACTGCATGGTCATGAGAGGGTTGCAACGTCCCGAGTGAGTAGGCCTAAAGTAGAAAATAAATAATTCAAGGGTAGCAGCCCTATGGCCCTACAATTTAACGAAGCGATTTACTCTCGTAAATTAAAATTTACAAGTTGCCGGAAACAAAATGGTACAACAATAATAATCTTCTGTTTATAAATCGAGTATATTCGGAAGCCGTGCAATGACTAATAAAAATTACAAACAAAAGTGTTATACTTCATCGGTTTTTATGATTCATTAAACTAGATCTTTAAAAAAGCATTACTTTTAGGCAACACAAGTATTTCATAAATAAACTGAGAGAAAAAACTTGTAGCATGCATATAAAATTGTCAATTAAGAATTATTTAAACATAAATTACTATGGGTGATTATCGTACACACAGTAAGAGTGAGTGGTAGGATAATGACGTCATTGCCCCAAGCGAATTCTAAATGGTGATTGGACCTATTTTTTCCCATAGGCCAGTCTTCTCACAGATCACAAATATGCCTGCCGGGGGGATGGGGGGGGGGGGTGGCGCCGTTAAGAGGAAGGGTTCAAGCCTGGCCCCCGGTTCAGGCCTGAGAGGGTGATGCTTTTAGGTTTGACTGATACGCTCGTGACTTTTGCCTGGGGAAAGGGTCCTGCGTCACTTGTATGCTCTATTGTGCATATTCTGGTCTTAAACTCTTGTAAATTGATATTATTTTTTTTTTTTTTTCTTTTTTTTTATGACTGGGTCAATGCCCTCCGCGTAAGATCCAAACTTGTCCAAGAAAACATCCGTGCTCGAATCCGGCGGTCTATAAAGCTAAGGTCACACATTCACGTATCAACGCACTCACGCCCACGCATGAGCGGAAATTGGTAGCTGGCAACAGCTTACGTCAGTATGCCGTAAATGTTCCGTAAAACCTACCTTAGGATCGTAGGCGTGCGGCGACCGGTCGGGCGGGCGCTGTGCACCACCCGAGTGAGCCCCGCGAGCCACTCATACATGGAACTCTCTCGGTGGCCACGTACAGGCCGGCTCTTTTGTACCCTACGATCCCACACCGTTGTGCGTGGGGCAAACGTGAAACTGATACAGGTCAGCAATGCAGAGCATTACATTCGCGGCGTTCCTGTGTCAGTGTTACGTGCTTTGCCACGCGCTACTTAGGGATTGTGCAGGAGTTCGGGCTTGCTTGCGTTACTACACTTACCAATCATTAAATGGGTACCTCACAAATGCCAGACACCGGAATCTTCATCACAGGTAATAAACGACTGAATACTCTAAAGGCAACAGTGATCCCTTAAACAACTTACAGGTATTGCAGAAAATCAGGCTAAGTTCAATAAAACAGGTGTGAGGTAATCTTAGTGTAACTAAATTAATTAAAGGGCATCACTCCATCAACAACTTTAAAATTCTAAGTATTTCCCTGATTTCAGAAGTCTAAGTATTTCCCTGGTTCTAACTCACTTCAAGTAAATTGAAGGAAAACAGCTTAATTACCACTCTATATTTCTACCTAAGCCTAATATAACATATAACATACTGGTGAAAAAGAAATCACTTATAAAAAATTGTAGAACAAAAATTTATTATTAAGCTCAAAATTTATAAGTGAAATTCACAATCTCAGGGAAATTAACTGTTACTTGAAAACAAAGCAAAGTTATTCTTGAAATTGAAAATTGATTCTCAAGTGCTAAACAACACTAAATCTTGAAAAGAATTCTAAGTAAATGCAAATCAATTCACAAGAGTTAAATTCATTTAAATGTGCAATGATTAATTAATGAAAACAAGTAAGTTAATCAAATTGTGAATGCAAATGAAAACAGAAAAATGTGGAAAATACCAAAATTGCAAAAAACACTAATCACACAGAATATAAAAATTAAAATACACACATCAATAAGAAATATGGATAAATGCAAAAAAAAATAACTTCAAGTGAAACAATCACAAAACATAAAAATTTGCAAAGTGAAAAACTTGAAATCATTCTCCAAACCTCTGTAACTATTAGTTGCAACTAATAAACTTAAAATAACACGTTAGCTTGGTACCAATTTTCTTTCTGCTGCAGCTAACTCCAAAAATTTCACCAATTCACAATATTTCACTAAAGAAAAGGTGCCATTACACACTTGTACAATGTTTGTTCAGATTCCACAAAAAGCACTAAATAGTACTAAATAACTCTAAGAAATCCAAAATCTAAAATTTACAAGTGACCAATTTACGTTACGTTAATATGAAATCAAAAGTTATGTGCGAGAGAGAGAGAGGTTTTCGTACGGAGGCTGAAAACAGTGGATTTTGCACAAAACGTTTTGGGCATGCGAAAGATGAAGCAATGCTTCTAGAAGCTTCTAATATGACTTAACTTTACAGAAAAATTATGAAATCTTCACGTGCTATTCGGCAAAGACATACACATATGAAACCAGTCCTGTACATAGTATGCTCAACAAAGACATGTACTCGTCGGAAACAGAAGTCACTTATCAAACGTGGTGACAGATTATGAAAACAAAACGGAGATCTCCAGTTCCTCTAATCAAACGTGTTGACAGGTTTCCAAAACAATTTCTACCTCGGAATGGACATAGTTAATCTCTCTCTTTTTACATTCTAAGTTATATTGACTTTTGCATTATGTTATGCGAAATCTGAACATACATTTTTAGAGATCCTGTAACTCTATGCTAAATAAGGAATCTGAAAATGTTGCAAAACTCTTTTCTAACATTTCATACAGTCAAGGAGAGGATATATGTGTTATAAAAGTAGCAGCATATAATATATATATATATATATATATATATATATATATATATATATATATATATATATATATATATATATATATATATCAGCTTGATACCATCCAATTTCAATGAGGTCCTGTTAGTAAACACACACACACACACATATGTGCGTGTAAATGGACCCAGGTCGACGGCAGATCAGTAAGAGCTCTTGAGTGTTAGAAAAAAGGATGACTGAAAATAAAGGACTCAGGCTCATTTACCTATATAGATGTAACTTGTGTATTTCGATCTCTCCTTTGGTATCACCCAAGTGCTGATAAGAACTGCCAAGCTTGGAAGCGTTCCTCCCTACAGAGATAGAAATTTTGTTTCAATTGATTTGCTTCTTTTAACAACTTCCAAGATTGTTAGTTTTAAACTTGTTGCTTAATTATTCTATAAAATCTTTGCAGCCTTGATGGGCCTCGGTTTGGGCCTTAATTTTTCGGACGTCACATAAGAAAGGCACTGTACATATCCGTCTGGCCACTAAACAACAAACATTTATGGTAACAAATTGTATAAAATGCAACTATATCAAGCTGTTACTTTAGTTTACCATAAAGTTTGAATGTTTGATTTGTACGTAATGCACTATGGAAATGGAACTCGTTGTGACAGACATTTTTTTTGCATTTAAAATTTTGATTGTGCGTCCATGTAGTTAAAGGTAACATTCAGCGTGAAGCGTCAACCCATTATGATGAAAAACCAAACGATTCTTACTTGAGCGACTCCTGCCAGTATCCTGTTAGCAATCAAGAGCCACTTAGACTGGTAAGCACAGAATGGCGTCGCGATACTAAGGAGAGCGGGGATCACGATGCCAAGGCCGAAAACGAGACGGCCACCCAAATACTCGGCTGCTCGCCCTCCAAGGAAGTTCATGGGTGAGTAGCCCCAATAGAATGCTCCCAGTATCAAGCCCAGGTCTCCTGCGTCCCAGTCGAAGTCGCCTGGCTGTGGAAATCTTATGCTATATTCAAATATCTTAAAAGGCTTGTGTGTGTCCATCTTCAACCTCCAAATTCCCGTTAATAAACTGGCTGATCTCCATTTACAAACTTTCACAAAGTATCTGTAGATATGCAGCAAAATTGACAAGTTCACAGCTTTCCAGAGCAAAATTTAAATTTTATCATTTTAGACTGCTCTCTGGAATCCGCGAAATCGGGAAAACCTTGGCCGTAGAGTTTTCCAACTATTCACGGTGAGGACCAAGGCCACCCCAGGCGCATATTCCCGAACTTCCCACACCCAAATTACCTATTGTATACCTAATTGAACTAACCTAACCTAACCTAGGGGGATGGAAAAAAAAGCGGGGCTGGTGCAATACTAGTATACTTCTCGGGAATTAGCACCCGTACGGACTACCAAAATAACATGTGTTCGATTTTTTTCTAAAGAGGTTCCCCACTACAATTTAGGGGTGCTTGGGGAAATTCCATTAAGAAATTGGCCGAAAATTGTCTTTAAAACAAAGCAGTTTTTCTCCCCTAGGCGCACAGGTTTCCGCACATGTTTAAAAGTTGATAGTTGATAGATCACAAGTTAGTTATGGGTTGTTGTTCTTATATAATATGCGTGTTTTTATATACTTGAAAATGCATTAATTAGCTATGGGTTCTTATTAATATGCATGAATTAGCTATGTCATGTAGAACAATCATGTGCTCATCTTCGACACCGGGCTGCACTAAATGCAGCATAAATCCATTTATTTTGAAATGGACCTCCCATTTAAGGGGAAGTTTCATGAGGTCGAGTAAGACTATATTTAAGAACATTTTTTTTTTTTTTTGCCGCGCTTCTGCTGGAAGAAAATAATATGATGCTCTAGTCGAGAGAACAGAAAGGGGGGTAAGGGAGGGGGGGGGGGGGGGGGGGGGGGGGAAGACTCATATGTGTGTTGTATATGGATGGAGGTCACGTGTAATCTTAAATTCGATGTATAACGTTTTAGGTGTCCACTTTTAGGGACAATAAATTAACGATTGTATGTTATGATAAATGACTCCAGATTCGATGGAAACCCCTACAAAACAAATATTAATGCTGACCTCAGTTTTAATAAATTGTGTTTATATATATATATATATTTATAATATATATATATATATATATATATATATATATATATGTTTATATATATATATATATATATATATATATATATATATATATATATATATATATATATATATATATATATAAGAGGTTCAGGAGGTCCATTGATACTAAAGATGAGGCCAAGATTTATTATAAAAAACGTTTCGCACATCAACTTTGTGCATCTTCAGTCTGTAAAAGAGAAATGCATATATTAAAAACTAAAAAACAGGATTCACAATAGTATTCATTAAATGCAATAAAATATAAATAGTTAAAAAGAGAAGAAGAACCACTGAGGTACCAACCGACTAGAATGGAATGGAAGCAAGGAATGATTTTTGAGAGAGCCAGTCCAAGACGTTGACTATGCCAGATGTAGAGGTGAAGCCGAGGTGGTGTTATTCAATGGGGGAACCAGCCTTTTAATAATTAAAGATTCCAAGGTAGTTAGGTGGTCCGGGTCTTTAGTATAACCTATTATCGAGAAGTGCTGTTTTGATACATTTATTTTGCATTTGGTGGCATGATTCTTGATACTAGAAAATTCTTAGGATTACTAATTCTTTGACCTGTTCTATAGCTGAAACCCATATGGCTACAATATCTCATCTGCAGTATCTTCGAGTCGAAGGACTATTGTATGCAGCCATAATGGGTCTAACAGGTGTGCCTGGTTTATGAATTTTCGGTAGGCCATATAATATACTAACGAAGAACCTGTGACATGTAATTGCTGGTATGTAGTTTCATTTATTACCCCTTCATTTTTCAGTTTCCTTAAGAATCTATTGACTTTATCTTCTCTTTTGTAAATATCGAGAAAGTTGGGTCACCATGTAGTTGAAACTTAGTGGTATCAGATAGAATGGTTTCAATTTTTTCTATGTACTCCATTTTTGTTAAGAATCACCACACCTTTGCCTTTATCAGGTTTGCAAATAATTATATCTTCCGTTTTTTCAATTCAAGTAATAATTTATCATCCTTTCTAAAAAATGGTGTCCAGGAGGTTTTAAGGTTAGCATATGTCATATTTGGAAACAGAATTTTTAGACAATTGTCCTATTTCTTGTAAACCAATGTATTACAGAAGATATGTTGACGACACATTTGCACTTTTCAGATACCAGTGGCAAATAGCAAAATTTTTGGACCACATTAACGTACAACATCCCAACATTAAATTCACAATGGAGATAGAAAATGAAAACAAATTACCATTTTCTGGACATTCTTGTCACTAGAGTCAATTCAGAATTCACGACTGCAGTATATCGAAAAAAGGCGTTCACGGGATTAGCCAATAACTTCTATAGTTCTTGTCAGAAAACCTTTAAAACTAATACCATATACACACTGGTCTATAGAGCTTTGAAATATTCATCCAACTGGCAAATTTTTCATAACGAAATGGAATTTTTAATAACCTTTTTTCAAAAAAACTCCTATCCCAAAGACATTGTATATAACATAATTAACAAATTAGTAGGTAACTATATCCAACCGCCTCCTCCGCTAATGGATGTCCCAAAGAAACTGATGTATGCATCGATTCATATATAGACTCGAAGTTTTCTCTTAGACTTCTCACAAATAATAGAACAAGAAATTCCTTATCTCAAAATTAAAACTCATCTCAAACAATCCTTGCAAAACAAATTGGCTCGCTTTTTAATTTCAAAGATCGTCTGCAGGACTTCATGAGATCCAACGTTGTATACAAATTCAAATGCGCAGGATGCCCTGCAACTTACGTGAGATAGACTCGAAGATTACTGCAGATGAGATATTGTAGCCATATGGGTTTCAGCTATAGAACAGGTCAAAGAATTAGTAATCCTGAATTTTTCTAGTATCAAGAATCATGCCACCAAATGCAAAATAAATGTATCAAAACAGCACTTCTCGATAATAGGTTATACTAAAGACACGGACCACCTAACTACCTTGGAATCTTTAATTATTAAAAGGCTGGTTCCCCCCATTGAATAACAACACCTCGGCTTCACCTCTACATCTGGCATAGTCAACGTCTTGGACCTGGCTCTCTCAAAAATCATTCCTTGCTTTCCTTCCATTCTAGTCGGTTGGTACCTCAGTGGTTCTTCTTCTCTTTTTAACTATTTATATTTTATTGCATTTTAATGAATACTATTGTGAATCCTGTTTTTTAGTTTTTAATATATGCATTTCTCTTTTTACAGACTGAAGATGCACAAAGTTGATGTGCGAAACGTTTTTATAATAAATCTTGGCCTTCATCTTTAGTATCAATGGACTCCTGAACCTCTTATATATATATATATATATATATATATATATATATATATATATATATATATAAACATATATATATATATATATATATATATATATATATATATATATATATATATATATATATATATATATACACCATTTATTAAAACTGTCAGCATTAATATTTGTTTTGTAGGGGTTTCCATCGAATCTGGAGTCATTTATCATAACATACAATCGTTAATTTATTGTCCCTAAAAGTGGACACCTAAACGTTATACATCGAATTTTTAGATTACACGTGACCTCCATCCATATACAACACACATATGAGTCTTCCCCCCCCTTCCCCCTTACCCCCCTTTCTGTTCTCTCGACTAGAGCATTCATATTATTTTCTTCCAGCAGAAGCGCGGCAAAAAAAAAAAAAAATGTTCTTAAATATAGAGTCTTACTCGACCTCATGAAACTTCCCCTTAAATGGGAGGTCCATTTCAAAATAAATGGATTTATGCTGCATTTAGTGCAGCCCGGTGTCGAATGCATTGAGCTACATGAATGTTCACATGACATAGCTAATTCATGCATATTATATAAGAACCCATAGCTAATTAATGCATTTTATATAAAAACACGCATATTATATAAGAACAACAACCCATCTTAACTCTTGTGATCTATCAACTATCAACTTTTAAACATGTGCGGAAACCTGTGCGCCTAGGGGAGAAAAACTGCTTTGTTTTAAAGACAATTTTCGGCCAATTTCTTAATGGAATTTCCCCAAGCACCCCTAAATTGTAGTGGGGAACCTCTTTAGAAAAAAATCGAACACATGTTATATTGTGTATGTATGTGTGTGAGTTTTTTGCCACAGCAGCTTTCGCCAAGGGACTTTTGCCTTAGAATGAATAAAACATGTCTAAGGTATGAGAGTATAAGAGTATTATAAAGTAAAGTTTTTTATCTAAAATCGAAAAATCAGGTAAAAGCAAATAAAGTTGCAATTAATTTTCAGCGTGATTACAAATTCTATGCAATAATAAAAATAGTACATATAAGTGAAAATATAGTTTTAAGAAAAGCAAGTTTATTGCAATACTTCGTAAAAATGAAGTTTACGCTGCGAATCTTATATCGATACAATCCTATGTATTCTAACATAAATATCTTTGCACATTTTCTTTTACATTTTCTTCGTGCATGTTCGGGGTCAATTCTTTTCTTCTTTGCTAAGGCACTGTTCGTGTTTTTAAAATGTTTATAAATCCAAATATTTGGGTAAGTGTTTGTGATAAAACCTTGTAGGGTGTTGTGAAACCCTTCTGCACGACTATTGGTGTGTCTGGTAAATGATTCAAAGGTCCGCTCATAAGAATTCCACACACGTACCCACAGCAAATGTTGGAGCGACTCTTCGCGTACGGGGCCCCCCACCCACCCCAACAACATATTGGGTTTCGAAATAGGAAACAAGGGCTTGGGGCAAATCATCATTGTCGACTAGTTCCACAATCCACCAATAACGTCACTAGGGTGAACAAACGCAAGTGCTAAAAAACATTTAACCAAGGTGTTAAATTACGAATCTATTTGGTAGCGCACTTTAGGGCCAAAATCAGAATTTTTTCTGAAAATATTTTTGGCTAAATGAAACCAACGTCCGGTTACAATCGCATATGGAAAATTATTTTAGGAACTATTATAACTGGCTCTCTCAAAATTAGCCATTGAAAGTTTCAGGTTGTATAAGGCAAAATCCTTTGGAACGTGATGAATGTTTCGTATGTCTCCGTAGAATTGTTAGGGTGTAGACAAATATTATTGGTATACTAACGTTATCTATACGAATGTGTAACGTTTACAGCTGGTCATATAAATCACGGGTACACTTGAACGTTCCATCGCAAGCTTAATCTGTGCACCTCAGTGGCATTCCTTTCAGGGGTTAGAGAGATGTGTATTTCTGGTGATAGAAGTTCACTCTCGACGTAGTTCGGAAGTCAAGTAAAGCCGTTGGTCCCGTTGCTGAATAACCACTGGTTCCATGCAACATAAAAACACCATTAAAAACAAACAAACAAAACAAGCTACATCTTTGTCATTTTTCAAGTCATCTAATCCGGAATTTGTGCCGAAAAATAAATATTTTGTTGACGTTATGTTTTTCATTCTTAAAGTGCACGAAATACCTAATTACCTTATTGGATACAATTACTTATAAGTCTTGTTTAAAAACAACTTGCTTGAAACGTGACTGTCGTGCGGGTAAGACGTGTCTGAGAAGTGCTCAGTGAAAAGTGTAACCCTAGAGCGATGTTCAAAGTGAATACGAAGAGGAGAAAGTCAAAGGAGACACCAGATGTAGAAATTAAAACAGGACAGGCATTGGTCAGAATAACATATAACCGTTATCAACAAATTTGATATCAGTAAAGCACTTAAAGATGGAACAATACAGAAAACACTGGATGAAGATGAGTCAGCCCAACTTGGAGTGAGGCAGCAACCAGCGGTTATTGTTCCAATGAAGTTGTGGATGGAGGAACGTGCTGTGAAATAAGCCGTTACATGGTTCCACTACGATTTTTCGGAAACATAATGCAGATGAAGTTGAAGAAATAAAAGCAAAATAGTGGTATTAGCAGAGCTGATTCAGGATTCGACTCGAAGAACGTGTGGCGTCATGACCAACATAGATGAAATTCAGTGCAAAATTGACAATGTTGCGTGAAGGTTATAACAAATTTGGACAAAACTTGAGCAGAATCACTCGAAACAAAACAAAATTCTTTAGATCAAATCTACAGACGAAGAGAGGACAACAGCAGATGAAATGAAGCAAATTATGAGTAAAATAACGGCGCCAGTTGAACAGGTTAAAACAAGGGACGCACACTTATTTGTAAGATTTCCAGAGAGGAAAAACTTAGAAAAAGCAAAAACAGATTCAGGGAATCGGTAATATATCAGTAAATGAGAAGGGTACACTTAAACCCAAAATAAAAGTAGTGTTTGTTCCCAAGGATGAAGATGACCTTGTCAATAACATTATAAAGAAAAATCCATGAATAGGTACTACTCTCATTCATTTCTGAAGACGACGACCTGAAAATTGCAAAGGAAATGAAAGCCAAAGATATCAAATATAAGCACTATATATCATCAAATGCACACCACAAATACGAAAGGCTATCTAAGATAGAGGTGACAAGTAGTATACGCTGTATAGCCGTTGTAGTGAGTACGACTGTTGCATGCTCTATCAATGCAATAAATGTCAGAAATTTGGTCATATTGCAGCAAATTATAGAAATAACCAAGTCTGCCCTAAATGCGGTGCATACATCAAATAAATGCACTAGCACCACCTTAAAATGTAAAAATTGTGAAAACAAAGGCAATAGTGAGACTGAACATAAAATACATGATGGAAACAAGTGCATTGTATTTAAAGAACAATTACTATCAAGGGCGAAAAATAATACGGATCATGGCTTTGACTAATAATAATCTATGCAATTTAGTAAACTTAGTAAGAAATATAACCAACACTATTAGAAATTATATACATTATCACAATCTAGATATATGTATGATAATGGAGACTTGGCCAAGTGATTATTCCAAAATAAACTAAATGACGCCAGGGACTCACAACTTTTACCATATACCAAGAGAAAACAGAAAAGGTGGAGTGGGAATCTTTGTTGGAAAAGTATACCAAGTATCTATAATGAACCAAAATGTGTTCAATACATTTGAATATATAAACCTAAAATTACACACAAATAAACGCATACAAATTATAACAGTCCACAAACCACCAAGCACAAGTAAGAGATCATTCCTAGACGAAACTTGTTAGCTGATAAAATAAATGTACTGATTTGTGGTGACTTCAACCTGCACTTATAACATAATGATGACGGTTATGTCAAAGAATTTATAGAATTTCTTGAAAGTCACGACCTTATAAATATTGTGGAGAAACCGACATCATTATTGAACCACACCATCGACTGATACAAAACAAAAACGATGAGATTGTGAGTGACACAAGTCGAGCCTTATAAGATGCCTGATATTTCCGAAACATCAACTAGTCACATTTAGTATAAATTCATGGAAAGGCTATGCAATGAAAGAAAAAACTACTACTTACTGAAACAAAACCAACTTAAAGCTGATAAATTTATTGTTGAGGGCATAAAGAAAGTAGGTAAAACAAGCCAGGAGTGCAAGTGTAATTTGAACATGTAAGCTGTTTTACAGACTACAGAAAAAGTATATTAGCATCAAACTATAACGATTAATGTCCCGAAGTGACAAGGCAAATAATAGTTAAAGAAAATACCAAGTGGTTTAACAGTGAATTGTGTGAAGCTAAGAAAATGAAAAGAAAAATGGAAGATCTATGGAAAGGATCGAAAAAATAAAAAAAAGTAATGAAAATTGGTCACTGTATAAAACAGCCAGAAATTAGTACAACGAATTAATTATGAAAACCGAAAAAAACATATTACAAATTAGGACTCAAGAAAAAGTTCTACCTGATGTAACCAGTGGCCACAAACACCCGGCTGATAACTTTGTGAACTACTTTGAAGAAAAAATTGAAAGAATCTGTCATAATTTAGAAAAGGGGGTCCGTTCTGATCTCCCATTGATAATAATGAGTACTAGCAAATTCAGTAAGTCTGAAGAACTGAACATAATGACTTTGGAAAAACAATGAGAAAGGTAAAAAAAAAAAAAAAAAAAAAAAAAAAAAAACACACCTCTTGTGAAAATTATCAGTTTCCCCATAAGTGACTCGAGAGGCAAATAAAACTTTAATCAGTTGCAGGAGCTATATTTTGATATTGTCCAAATGAGTTTAGCACAGGTATTTTTTCCAAATAGTGAAAAACTTGCTTTTATAAAGCCGGCTTACAAAGGGAATGGCGATAAAGTAAATCTTGGCTTTTACTATAGGCTAATATCGAACCTGTCGTTCTTATCAAAACTTATAGAAACGTTAGTTCACGAACAAACGAGGAAACACTTGAAACAACTCAACATTATACCTGATGATCAGTCAGCTTACAGGAAAAAAACCACTCGACAGAAACTACATTGTGCGCAATTACAAGTGATATGATAAAAGTTATGGCAAGTGGAAAATGTGGTATCCTGGTTGTACTCGATCTAAGTGCAGTATTTGACACAGTTCACCATAATCTGCTGCTTGAGGACCTGAGAGCAGTAGGCATTGAAGATGATGTACTCAAATGGTACAAAAGCTACTTAGAAAACAGGAAGGTTAGAGTGGTTATATCAAATGTGATATCAGAAAAGAAAGGCCTAACTAGAGGAGTGCCACAAGGCAGCGTCCTGGGTCCACTGCTATTTGGCATTTACTAGAAAATATCTAAACGAAGATACTCTGAAAACAGTAATTTGTAACCAAATACTTTCGAGGCTTGACTACTGCGACGTTATATACCACGGCCTCCTAACTACCTACTGCAAGGAGTACAAAATAGAGCCGCCAGATTAATAAAGGGAATACGTTACCGTGACAGAATAACCCCGCCACTACGAGCTACGTTGGCTCCAAGTAAAAGCCAGAATAGAATACAAAATACTTCTTTCAGTCTTTAAAGACCTAAAATATGTTGAACATATGTATGTATTTGTTTGAATTCTGAAAGTACATGTAATAACTAATTATCTTATCTTATTCAATATGCATTTTGTGGCAAAAAGTCCTTAAGGCAAAAGTACCTTGCGGCAAAATTACCTATGGCCAAAAGTCCGTGGCGAAAAGTCCTCCAGCGAAAATTCCAGCGGCAAAAATTCCGGTGACCATGTAATATATAATGACTATATAATATATAATTGCTTACATTTCATGGGAAAAAAATGCACGCTCAGATAGTCGGCAACGCTGTGCTGCAGGAAATAAGCATCGGTAATGCTGCTTACATTCATAAATAGGTTGACAAAATTATTGTGCGGTTGGTAGGCCGGGAGCATATTCCCGATCTGTAACCCAAGTACCGAACCTTCCCAGAAAAGCGGGACGCTATATCTTTAAAACTAACCATAGAATCTTTTTGATAAAAGTCTCATTATGTTCCTCACACCAAAATTATGATAATCATCTAATAATGATTAATCTATCCTAACCTGGGGGCATGGCTAAAAAACTGTGGCCGAGTATACGCCTCGGGAATTTGAGCCGGGCGAAAGAGTTTGAGGTAGAGGGTTTGGGAAGCCCAGGCATGATGGATGGATGGGGAGGGGTAGGCATCGTTTGACTTCTCAAGATCTTTCGCGACAGTCACCTGATACATCATCACAAGTCACGTTGTTTATCGCTTTTAATTGGTTAAAACGGTTTACATAATTTCATTTATGTATTTTTTAACGTTTGCACTATTGACAAAAATGCGTATATCATAACGCATTATTTTTGCTGTTAAATGACTGATTTGGATTGCATCATAACATTATGTCATGATAACATCCTTCTCTAACTGGCTACATTTAAAGAATATCAATGCACTTGTTGGCAAAGTGTGCTTCTCTTTGTCCAGTTGCTCGTCAGTTCACACTGCTGTGTGGCAGGTGCTGTGTAAGCTGTGTATGGCCCAACACCACTTGAAACCTCAGAAGAAACTGGAGAACATCAGGAGATCGAGACAGGTGGATCAGTAGAGGAGTAATTCATGGTCTGGTCTACCTTAGATCACCAATAAGATGAAGAAGTACGTGATGGACTTTGGGAACAAGACTTCCAGGAGTCAGGCCAACAAGGTGATGGCAAACCCTCCATTGAGGAACTTGAGCACTTGACCTTGATGTGGTTTCCTCATCAAAAGGGGCTGCTAGCATTTGCATGGCTGAAATGAAGGCTGCTGCAATGAAGTTCGCAGGTCTGTCTACATGGGTTGTGGAATCTAAGGCATTTGAAGGTTGGCTGTTTTGGTTCAAGATTCAGAGCTGCAGTTACTGATGGTGAAATGCAGGAATAAGCCCCTGAAGACAACAATAACAGTAAAGACAAGTTTTCATCTCAACCAGCACATAAGTATAACCAACTGAGAATGCTCTTCGATATGTTTAGCGACATTATGAAGAATCCCATCCTCGAACTTAGTAACTTCCCTGGGCCTTATAGTGCTGAGGGCGTTTGGGAAATGCGGTGGATTGTGATTGCAAAGCAGAAGCTGTAAACTTATCCTCAGGGGATCTTCAATAGCATCTTTAGACCCCCAACCCCCTTTGTACCCAAGCCCATCCTCATCCACTTTTTTCAGTACATAGCTCAGAAATGTAGGCGAGTAAATTGACACCCATGGTTGATGTGCGAGGTTCATTCAGTCAAGAACCTGATTTCTCAATAACCAAGACCCTCTAGGCACCTCAATACCTCTTCCAACCAGTTTGCTACTACTTGTCCTCGAGGAGGCACTGGAGCTATACTTTACCTCA
>NC_061108.1:83089360-83114360 GCF_015104395.2 Macrobrachium nipponense
AAGGTGGGTTCTAAGACGATGTTTAAATGCCACTGGTGATGGGTGCTGATCGTACGCTCCCATTTGACTTTTGCAACCAAAAAAGTGCCCCAACCCAACCTGATTTAGTCAGTAATCTAGAGCATACGTCATGCCAAGTTTTTATTTTGCCATTTTCAGCAAGTTAGACAAAGGATGGAGCATAGTACTTTTCATCACTTTCATATCTCTAGCGGTTCTATTCATGTCTTGAAAGATTTTGTTTTGCATTTACAGGTTTAGTCACGTAAGCATTTCTTGATGATTTTCTATCTGTTGGCAATCGAGAATAAAACGGATCAAACTATTTATCAACAAGCAGAATGAAATGGCTTGTAATTTTCCAGCCCTTCTCTTCAAATATCCTTGGTTGTCGAAGTGATCAAAAGATTTATAAGTATTTTGGACAGCAGTTGCACGGCGAGTTTAACTTTCATTCGTTGCATACCTATAATAACATTGATATGTTTTTCAGAAAGTTTATGAGCTGTCCGAAGATCACTTCATTCCTCTTTATTAGCTCTCTAACTGGACCATTGTGAGCGTACATACTACATACAGTTGCCTTAAAGTGTTCTTTTACCCCGTCCCCTTATGTTTTATGTAATTGGTCTGGTAAGAGCAATGAAGCCTGTTTGTCTTGTAACGACAAACGTGAATGGTCGAGATATTGATGCCAATGCTCATATTTTCTAATAACTACTATAGACAATGTGTTAATGATATTAATGATATAAGAATACTAGTTTACATTACCAAAGAATTAAGTTGTTAAATAAATAGAAAAATCGTATAGTAACAAAGTAATAGAAAATCATATTCAGTCCTTACTAACCATAATCGTCAACTTTGTTCCATTCAGGTGTGGCTGCTGCAGGCGTTTTCTGGGATCATACTTTTGTCTATGGTAGATCATTATTTAGTGTCAATTTCACACCCTCACTGATATCGCTGTGTTCCCGTGGACGGCGACACAGCGATATTAGTGAGGGTGTGAAAAAAGTTATTGAAGTCAAACTAACTGTTTCAAATATTTCGTTCAATATTTAAAATATCCCTCCACATGTGACCCAACAAAACATCAAGAAGAAATCAATTGTATTTTCATTTTTATGAAGGTAAACTCCATGATGATCATTCGCAGAATAGTGAGGTTCATATAAGTTCATGACAACTATGGTGGTAGTTCGAGAATTCATCGTTTGTTAAAGGCCCACTTGACAATGGAATTACAATGGAATTACCCTGTGTAATGTAATTAAGTGCTTTGTAAGGTATTTCCCTTTTAATACTGAATATTTATATGTATACAATTAGCAATTTGACCTTGCAAATAGATGCACCTTAAATGGGTAGATACATAGAAATAAGAGCTGGATTGAATTGCTTTTGCTTTCAGTATTCGTCAGGTTTTGATTTTATTTCTTTACATTTAACTTAAATGGCTAAATTTCTCCCCTCATTTGAGCTGGTCCTTGGTCATAATCATTACTAAAAAGTAAAACACCCAAGCTTTTTGTAATTATATAATCATGAGTTTTCTTTATTAAAATCAGCTGGTTTCATAAGTGAATTTTTAGCACCTATCTAAAGACAATTGTCATGTTCAGTGTTTTTCACAACCGTAATTTCGTATTAGCCTTTGTTATCTCAAGAAATACAGATTGATTGAAGCTATATGTCCATTTTTTTTGTCAAATTTCCATTCTCGAAAATTCCTTACATTGAAAAAAGAAACCCACAAGATTACTGAGTGTAAATTGTTTACTTGTGAGTATTAATATAGTATTTTACTAAAACTTAAGTACCTCCAGGCCTTAATTGTGGCCCATTCGCAAGTCAACACGGATGTAGATAACTACTTACTGGAGGCAGCATTGGAGTCTCCAGGTCACAGATAACTACTTAGTGGAGATAGCATTGAAGTCTCCAGGGATGTAGATAACTACTTACTTGAGGCAGCATTGGAGTCTCCTGTAGGAGACTTCAATGCTGTCTCCAGTAAGTAGTTATCTGTGACTGGAGACTTCAATGCTGCCTCCAGTAAGTAGTTATCTGTGACCTGGAGACTTCAATGCAGCCTCCAGTAAGTAGTTATCTGTGACCTGGAGAATCCAATGCTTTCTCCAGTAAGTAGTTATCTGTGACCTGGAGACTTCAATGCTTTCTCCAGTAAGTAGTTATCTGTGACCTGGAGACTCCAATGCTTTCTCCAGTACGTAGTTATCTGTGATCTGGAGACTTCAATGCTGCCTCCAGTAAGTAGTTATCTATATCCCTGGAGACTTCAATGCTTTCTCCAGTAAGTAGTTATCTGTGACCTGGAGACTCCAATGCTTTCCTCCAGTAGTATTATCTGTGTCTGGAGACTTCAATGCCTGCACCTGCTGCTCCAGTAAGTAGTTATCTATATCCCTGGAGACTTCATGCATTTCTCCCAGATAAGTAGTTATCTGTGACTTGGAGACTCCAATGCTGCCTCCAATATGTAGTTATCTACATCCCTGGAGACTTCAATGCTGTCTCCAGTAAGTAGTTATCTGTGACCTGAAGACTCCAATGCTGCCCCCAGTAAGTAGTTATCTATATACCTGGAGACTTCAGTGCTGCCTCCAGTAAGTAGTTATCTGTGACCTGAAGACTCCAATGCTGCCTCTAGTAAGTAGTTATCTACATCCCTGGAGACTCCAATGCTGCCTCCAGTAAGTAGTTATCTGCATACCTGGAGACTTCAATGCTGCCTCTAGTAAGTAGTTATCTACATCCCTGGAGACTTCAATGCTTTCTCCAGTAAGTAGTTATCTGTGACCTGGAGACTTCAATGCTGCCTCCAGTAAGTAGTTATCTGTGACCTGGAGACTCAAATGCTGCTTCCAGTAAGTAGTTATCTGTGACCTGGAGACTCAAATGCTGCCTCCAGTAAGTAGTTATCTGTGACCTGGAGACTTCAATGCTGCCTCCAGTAAGTAGTTATCTATATCCATGGAGACTTCAATGCTGTTTCCAGTAGGTAGTTATCTGTGACCTGGGGACTTCAATGCTGCCTCCAGTAAGTAGTTATCTGTGACCTGGAGACTCCAATGCTGCCTCCAGTAAGTAGTTATCTGTGACCTGGAGACTACAATGCTGCCTCCAATAAGTAGTTATCTGTGACCTGGGGACTTCAATGCTGCCTCCAGTAAGTAGTTATCTGTTACCTGGAGACTCCAATGCTGCCTCCAATATGTAGTTATCTACATCCCTGGAGACTTCAATGCTGTCTCCAGTAAATAGTTATCTGTGACCTGGGGACTTCAATGCTGCCTCTAGAAAGTAGTTATCTACATCCCTAGAGACTTCAATGCTCTCTCCAGTAAGTAGTAATCTACATCCCTGGAGACTTCAATGTTTCCTCCAGTAAGTAGTTATCTACATCCCTGGAGACTTCAATGCTGCCTCCAGTAAGTAGTTATCTACATCCCTGGAGATTCCAATGCTGCCTCCAGTAAATAGTTATCTACATCCCTGGAGACTTCAATGCTGCCTCCAGTAAGTAGATATCTATATCCGTGGAGACTTCAATGCGGCCTCCAGTAAGTAGTTATCTACATACCTGGAGACTTCAATGTTGTCTCCAGTAAGTAATTATCTGTGACCTGCAGACTCCAATGCTGCCTCCAGTAAGTAATTATCTACATCCCTGGAGACTTCAATGATGTCTCCAGCAATTAGTTATCTGTGACCTGGAGACTTCAATGCTGCCTCCAGTATGTAGTTATCTATATCCCTGGAGACTCCAATGCTGTCTCCAGTAAGTAGTTATCTATATCCCTGGAGACTCCAATGCTGTCTCCAGTAAGTAGTTATCCATATTCCTGGAGAATTTAATGCTGCCTCTAGTAAGTAGTTATCCATATTCCTGGATACTTCAATGCTGCCTCCCATAAGTAGCTATCCATATTCCTGGAGACATCAATGCGGCCTCCAGAAAGTACTTATCCAAATTCCTGGAGACTTCAATGCTGCCTCCAGTAAGTAGTTATCTGTGTTCCTGGAAAATTCAATGCTGTCTACAGAAAGTAGTTATCTATGTTCCTGGAGACTTCAATGCTGCCTCCAGTAAGTAGTTATCTACAACCCTGGAGACTTCAATGCTGCCTCCAGTAAGTAGTTATCTATATTCCTGGAGATATCAATGCTGCCTCCAATAAGTAGTTGTCCATATTCCTAGTGACTCCAATGCTTCCTCCAGTAAGTAGTTATCTACATCCCCGGTGACTTCAATGCTGCCTCCGGCAAGTAGTTATCTATATACCTGGAGACTTCAATGTTGCCTCCAGTAAGTAGTTATCTATATCCCTGGAGACTTCAATGCTTTCTCCAGTAAATAGTTATCCATATCCCTGGAGACTTCACTGCTGTCTCCAGGAAGTAGTTATCTATATCCTTGGTGACTCCAATGCTGCCTCCAGTTAGTAGTTATCTATATCCCTGAAGACTTCAATGCTGCCTCCAGTAAGTAGTTATCTATATCCCTGGAGACTTCAATGCTGCCTCCAGTAAGTAGTTATCCATATCCTTGGGACTTCAATGCTGCCTCCAGTAAGTAGTTATCTATATCCCTGGAGACTTCAATGCTGCCTCCAGTAAGTAGTTATCCATATTCCTGGAGAATTCAATGCTGCCTCCAGTAAGTAGTTATCTTTTTTTCCTGGAGACTACAATGATACTCTCAGTAAGTAGTTATTTACATTCATAGAGACTTCAATGCTTCTCTCCAGTAAGTAGTTATCCATATTCCTGGAGCCTTCAATGCTGCCTCCGGTAAATAGTTATCTATATCCTTGGAGACTTCAATGCTTCTCTTCAATAATTAGTTATCCATATTCCTGGAGACTTCAATGCTTCTCTCATCTAAGTAGTTATTTACATTAATGGAGACTTCAATGTTTCTCTCCTGTAAGTATCTATCTACATTCATGGAGACTTCAATGCTGCTCTCCAGTAAGTAGTTATATATGTTCCTGGAGACTTCAATGTTTCTCCCCTGTAAGTAGCTGTCCACATTAATGGAGACCTCAATGCTACCTCCAGTAAACAGTTATCCATATTCCTGGAGACTTCAATGCTTTTCTCCAGTAAGTAGTTATCCATATTCCTGGAGACTTTAATGCTGCCTCCAGTAAGTAGTTATCCATATTCCTGGAGACTTTAATGGTTCTCTTCAGTAAGTAGTGATCTATATTCCTCAAGACTTCAATGCTTCTCTCCAGTAAGTACTTCTGTATATTCATGGAGACTTCAATGCTGCCTTCAGTAGTAGTTATCTATATATTCATGGAGACTTCAATGCTGCTCTCCAGTAAGTAGTTATCTATATTCATGGAGACTTCAATGCTACTCCCTAGTAAGTAGTTATTCATATTCCTGCATATCTTCCTCTTTCCATTGATGCATTGTTTCATAAACTGGCCCACCTCAAAGTTTACCCAGCTTGATTAGCTGCATATTTTTATATATACCTGTCTAATAAGGGTTAAGTGGTTGTCCATATTTCTGGAGACTTCAATGCTGTTTGCTCTTCAGTAAGTAGTTATCTATATACCTAGAGACTTCAATTCAGAACAGTGTTTAGTCTCTATTAAAACAGATCAAATATATTGCGGCTTCAGATTAAATCATCAAGGACATAGAACCCTAGACTAAGTTAATGAGTCATTCAATGAATGTCCCGCTCAAGATGTAGGCCTAGGCCAAGGTCAAAAGAATCTGGCCTTTTAGTATCGAAACCAATGACTTACACTATATAAATTGTGGTCTCGGCCTAAATTTTTGAGGGCTGAAGACTAAGAGACTATGTCAGTTTCAGTCATGGTATTCCGATGTCAGATATAGGCCTAGGCTAAGGTCAGAAGAATCCATCCTCGTGGTCTCTACACTACTTTCAGTGCAGTGTGTATATGTGAAACGTCTTTCACTTCTCATATGTAGTTTTGGTTGGCATTGACCTGCTTAAGATGTTCATGATTGACAGGAAAAGCACCAAAAGAAGGAACAAAAAGTTTGTGCATCCTGTTGCTTTACTTTTAAAAACACTTTCATCTCATAATTATATCCTGAGCTGTCAGAAAGCTTTTTCTGCAGCTTATAAACATATATAATAGGTTGTCACAAATTTCATTGCTTCGAAAGAAAAATTAATCTTGGTGAAATGCCAGTCAAATCAAATTTACTCAGAAAATTAAATAACAGGTTAATCATTTGTAGAAGCCTTTTGGCTACCACGTCAACAGCAACACTAAATTCTGTTAGACCTAAGTACAAGAAACAAGATATATATTAGAATATGAAGGGTTGACCTTTAAGCAAAGGCAAACAGAACTTATTTAACTGCAGTTCCAGAGCTTTGTAAAAGAGGGGAAAGAATGGTCATGTGACCATTGAAATTTTAAGGTTACTGATTTTTCCAAACCACATCTCGTGAGGAGTGACCTGGGAGGTTGCAGGGCTACCTGAGGATGGATGGAGGGTGGGATTGGAAGATAGGTTAGGGAGGGGGGAGAGGGTGGCGGGTGGCGGCTGGAGAATCAGTAATGGGGGTGGGGAAGCCGTTAGTTAAACGGGCTTTCATTTAATTTGATCCTAACGGTAAGGAAAGCAAAAATCGACACTGATGCTCTAATCAGGGGAGGGTCAGGATAATACAAAACTGCAATTACTGGAATCAGGAACAATGCTTGTTAAACATGAAAAAGAATGAATAACAATTAGAGTGGATGTAGCCAAATGAACTACGTGTTCCCTTCAAGATTAGTTTGGTGCTCATTTTCACAAACAAAAAACTAATCTAATTCAGTTTCAATTGAAATTCTATTAAAAATAAAAATAGAATTAATTACAAGGACGCAAAAATAGCAAAATTTATCTTGAATTCATTAACTGACAAATCCAGGGATCATAAATAGTCGACGAATTCGAGACTGAAGCGACAAGAAATCCAGTCACGAATCCCACGAGAGGAAAGGCTGAAATGAAAACTCATATCGACTGCAAACTATTCCTTTTTATCCACTCTTGGGTTGGTATATAAGGACCATCAGGGTGGTTAAGGTGTATTGTTACTCGGATGACTCGAGTTAAATACCGGCCAGAGAAACTTCCATCTAGGCTACTCTGGTGAGAAGTGGCTCTAATAAAAAAAAACAAGTATGAGTGACAACACACTGGATACATTAGTTCCTTTATACATCTGGTGGTCCATAATTTTAGCCCAAAGCCTTCCATATCTTAACCTGTCAATGGCTATCATAGTTGCCTTTATGAAATTATATTTATAGGTCTTGATATTTGCGGTTTATGATTTCATTACTTTATAAATAGATGGATTGTATAAATCCAAAGCGTATATCCATTCAAATAACGTTCTGAAATTGACACCTAATAATGATCTACCATGAACAAAAGTAGGATCCCAGCAAGCGCCTGCACAGCCACACCTTAATGGAACAAAGGTTGACGATTATGGTTAATAAGGACTGAATATGATTTTTACCATTGCTATTTTTATTGCTTTGTTGCCATGCTATTTTTCTTTGTTTAACATCGACTCAGTTCACTGGTAATGTGAACTATTATTCGTATATCATTGACATATTGTCTACAGTAGTGATTAGAAAATATGAACATTGGCATCCAGTAGCTCGACCGTTCACATCCGTCGTTACAAGACAAACAGGCTTCATTGCTGTGTTAACAGACCATTATCATGAAAAGAAGGCAACTGTACCATCCGGCAATATGAATCCATGGTCAAGAGAATTATTTCTAAAAGCTTAACTAGATGTAGAGCATCCGCAAACACGTATAGCATTTGCTGTTCTCCATTGGATTAATGAGGACCTTCCTCGTGGTAGCCTAAGGCGAGGTTGAGTTGACGTCACGCAGAAGCTTATTTTGGGTCAGCGCTGACAAGACCTCCTATACTCTTTGGACCTTGAGTTGTACAATATTAACAAAATAGTAAATGAAAGAACAAAGCTTTTCACAGTAAAACTTAGCACAAATGATTAACAAAATAATTCGTCATTGCGGTGATACACAGAGGTAGCGTTTATATTTTTTAGGAATAATGAATGAATGATTTTAAGTTATCGTGCGTCGTGGTATTGTTGAGGAGAGAAGAAGAGACAGTTAAATCTTTACTATAATATGTACGTAAAAGCAGTACCAATTCACATAAAAAATATTTCACAATAAATTTAACATAATGATAAAACATGAAAACAAATGCAACACGGTAAAAAAAAAAAAAAAAAAAAAAAAAAAAAACGCTTGCTCAAGTCAGTGCTCGGTGCGCTGAGAGAGGGGGAGAGAGAGAGATAAGAACGGCTCTGCTTACCATTGACTTATTAGCTGATCTGGGATGATTATTCCCCCATTTCTTTCACTTACACTCGATCTACCCAAATCACTTTTATTTTTGTTACGGTAAAATACCAATCTAGTGATAATTGCTTTTTACGATATTTTTTCGACTGTAAAAGTAACTCAGCTCTGTAATAAACAAACTGGCGCTGCATTCAGCTTCTGCATGCCTTCGATTGTTTGTTTAAACGGCTTCCTTGTGAAAAGTTATTTTATTTCTCTTTCCTTTTCTTGCATTCTTGACTTATTGCTTATTTATTTGTAAAATCCTTATGTTTGTTTTAAAAGTCAGCCGTTTGCCAACAGTAAGTTGATGTATTGTGGCATAATTAATCTATTTCATGCACTTAAGAACCAAGTGTAAACACGCTAATTACTCTCTCTCTCTCTCTCTCTCTCTCTCTCTCTCTCTCTCTCTCTCTCTCTCTCTCTCTCTATCAGACACAATCGCACACACACACACACACACACTATCGATTCCTTCAATTATCTTTGTACCTAATGTGAAGAAAATGTCTTTTGTTATCAACTTTTGCAAACTGCAATCAATTCGGTTTGCTCAAGAGGGTTCCCGTGTGAGAGGTGGACAAAGAGGCAGGTAGAAGTGTACTGATTTTTATTACGTTGTTGTTGTTTAAGATTAAGCTGGCCTTGTGCCAGCACGGGCTCTTGCTCACAGAGCAGCCCGTAATTCTATTACAGTCAAGGGAAATATAAATATACAGCATGCGGACGGAAATGTGGTCACCGACCCGCGAGAGAGTAAAAGTGGGTCGGCGAGACCCGATTTGTGTTTCTTGAGAGACATAAAATACAAAATATAAAAGTACACAATATGTGGTTATACAAGCTTTATACACTGACGGAAAGCCCGCTGAATGCTCTCTCAGGGGGAAGTAAGAACAACGCGAATGATGAATTATATACAGAGAAAATTATGAATAAGCGTTGTCCTTACAAATACTCCCCCCCTAAGACAATAATTAGGTATGATTGTTGGCTGACTTCTTTGTACTTCGGGTAGTCACTCGCGGAAGCGAGCTGGACGGCGGAGGCGCCCTCGGGTGCGTGATATTAGTTGTTGTGGTAGATCCTCGGGGTTTTCCGGGGACGGGATGCCTCCCCTGAGGTGATCCTCGGGGGGTTCGACCGTCTTTCGAGGGCGGCCGCGGCTACGGCTAGGAGGTTTGGCGATCGAAGGAGTCGCTTTTTTTCCGAGGAAGATTGAGGCGCCCTGTGGGATCCGCGTCTGCGAGGTCCTCGTCCATGATGAAGGCTGGTTTCAGGCGATCGATTGTGACCCAGTCCTCGCGACCGTTGATGGATAAGAGATATGCCTTGTCAGTGCGTCGTAGGACGCGGAAGGGACCGCGGTAGGGTCTCGTTAGAGGCGGGCGGCGGCGGGCCTCGTCCCTGACGAAGACGTGCTTGCACGATGATAGGGCCTTCGGGAGGAAACGTTTGGTTCTGTCGGAGAAGGTTTTGACGCAGGGCGTGAACTTCCCGGCGGATTCCCGAAGCCTGGCGATGGAGACGTCAGCGTCGTCGGCATTGGTCGGGAAGAACTCGCCAGGGACTGTTAATGGCTCCCCGTATACCTTCTCCGCGGGTGATGCCTCGCCGTTTGCCCGCGGGGCAGCTCCTGAGACCGAGGAGGACCCACGGTAGTTGGCTCTTCCAATTTTCGTCGGTGCAGCGCGCCATCAGGGAAGCCTTGATCGAACGGTGGGGACTCTCTCCACCATGCCGTTAGCTGCTGGGTTGTAGGCGGTGGTGGCATGTAGCGACGTTCCCATTAGGCGGGCCAGGGCAGTCCACAACTCCGACAGGAAAACTGGTCCGCGGTCTGTCGTGATTTCGTCTGGCACTCCGAATCGACTGATCCAGCTGGCGAGGAGTGCTTCGGCACATGCTTTCGTGGTCGCCTCCGACATCGGCGTTGCCTCGGGCCATCTGGTGGAGCGATCGATTACCGTCAGGAAGTACCTGGCGCCTTCCGACGGGGGCAGGGGGCCAACGACGTCTATGTGGATGTGGCCGAATCTTCGTTTCGGCTGCGGAAATTTCCCCACGCCTGATTCCGTGTGCCGACTGATTTTGCTAGTTTGGCAAGGCACGCAGGTCCTGGCCCACTCGAGGGAGTCCTTCCGAATTCCATGCCAGACGAACTTCTCCGTCAGGAGGCGCACCGTCGTCCGGCCCGAGGGGTGCGAGAGTCCGTGTATGACGTCGAACACGGCTTTCCTTCGGGAGGCTGGGATCAGCGGGCACGGGCGGCCCGTGCTGATGTCGCAGAGGAGCGTCATGCCTGCGGGTCCGAAAGGCACGTCTTCCCACTTGAGGGCGGTGATAGCAGTGCGGTATGCGGCAGTCTCCGGGTCGGCAGCCTGTTCCCGGGCGAGGTCTTCGTAGTCGACCCCGAGACGCACGGCGTTGATTTCTATCCTCGATAGGGCGTCTGCCACGGGGTTCTTCTCGCCAGGCACGTACTGGATGGTGCAAACCGAACTCTGCGATGGCTGCTAGGTGCCTCTGTTGTCTCGCTGACCAAGCGTCGCCCGCCTTGGTGAAGGCGTGTACCAAAGGGAGGTGGTCCGTCTTGATCGTAAAGGGGGAGCCCTCGAGGAGGTAGCGGAAATGTCGCACTGCTTGGTACACTGCCAGGAGTTCGCGTCGAACGTGCTGTACCTCGTCTCGGCGGCTGATAGTTTTTTGCTGTAGAAGGCGAGTGGCTGGGGCTCGCCCTGGACCACCTGCTCGAGGACAGCCCCGCAGGCGACGTTGCTGGCGTCGGTGGTGAGGCGTAAAGGTGCAGCAGGGTCTTGGTGGCATAATGTCGCCGCTCTGGCGAGGGCCCTCTTCGTCTCGTTGAAAGCCTTCTCTTGTTCGGCCTCCCACGTTAGGGCCTTTGGTTTCCCCTTCAGGACCTGTGTTAGAGGAGACATGGTGCGGGCGGCGGCGGGGATGAATCGGCGGTAGTAATTGACCATTCCGATGAACTCCTGCAGGGACTTGACCGTGGTTGGTGTTGGGAACTTCTGCACCACTCCTACTTTCGAGGCCATGGGGCGCACGCCCGTCGCGGAGATCTCGTGTCCGAGGAAGTCCACCTTCTCGGCGCCGAAGGTGCATTTGTCGAAACGGACGACCAGCCCGTTTTCCTGCAGGCGCTTCAGGACCGCTCGGACGTGATGTAGGTGCTCCTCCAAGGACCTGGAAAAAATCAAGATATCGTCGACGTAGCAGACGCAGAAGGGCAGGTCCCCCAGGATGCTGTCCATCAGGCGCTGGAAGGTGGCCCCTGCATTCCTCAGGCCGAAGGTTGAGTAATGGAAAACGAAGGAGCCAAAAGGCGTGATGATGGCAGTCTTGGGGACATCCTCGGGGTGCACTGGAACCTGGAAATAGGATTTTAAGAGGTCCATTTTTGTGAAGACCTTCGCCCCATGAAGGGCCCCTGTCAAATCCTGCATGTTTGGCAAGGGGTATTGGTCGGGGATTGTAGCGAGGTTGAGTCTTCTGTAGTCTCCGCAGGGCCTCCAGGTGCCGTTAGGTTTCTGTACCATGTGCAGGGGCGACGCCCAAGGGCTCGATGCTTTCTTGCAGATGCCCATCGTTCCATCTCCGAGAACGCCTGCTTCGCCTCCTGGAGGCGGCCTGGAGGGAGTCGTCGGAACTTCGCGTGTGTCGGGGGGCCTGTGGTGGCTATGTGGTGGAATATCCCGTGCTTGGGCGGCGTCCCTGCCGCCTGACGAAGTTCCGGCTTGAAGACTTCGGGGAACTCCTGCAGGAGGTTGCCGTATTTGTGGGGGGCGATGGTACAAATTGTAGGGGCGCCCGGGCCTGCTGCCAGTGGAAGGGAAAGGCATGTCCCCGTGTCGAGGAGGCGTTTGCGGCCCACGTCCACCAGGAGGCCGTTCTGCGCCAGGAAGTCTGTCCCCAGTAGCGGGATCCTGACGTCCGTCGATTGTGAATTCCCAGACGTAGTTTCGCCCCAAGATGGATATCTCGAGGGGCTTCGTGCCATAGAAACGGATGGGGGTCCCGTTTGCGGCGACGAGGGAGGTTGTTTTGTCGGGCTCGCGGCTACGGTCTTTTCCTGACGGCGGGAATATCGAGTGCATTGCCCCCGTATCCACCAACATCCTCCGGCCGGAGATCGCGTCGCGGACGTAGAACCCTACGGTGTGTGGTTCCGACGCGGCCGTTGCCACGGGCGGCCTTGGTTTTGTTTGCCGTCGCCGTTTTTTGACTGTTGGAAGGTGCAAGGGCTTTTGCACCTCCTGGCGAATCTCCCGAAACCTCCGGTGGAAGCGGCACCAGGAGTTTTCACCTCGCTGCGTGTGGGAGGACTTCCCTTGGGATACGGCGCCGATCTCTTGCGTTGGGTCGTCGTCGTCTTCTTCCTTCTCTGCGGCCAGGCACACGGAGGATCGGGGGGGGGCGGCGAGCTTCGCGGCATTGTTCTACAACGTCAGCTTCTTTGCCTTCTCTAGTAGTTCGTCGTCCTCTAGGGTGTACGCGTCGGTCAGCTGCTTTCGGACGTCCGGCTCGAGTTGCCGCAGGAATATTTCGCGGCTCAGGCTGATCTCTACCTTTTTTCCGTCGGGGCCTATTTCGGGCAGACGGACGAGGCCCATCACAGTGTCCCAGGCATCTTGGGTGTCGGCGCCGCGCATGGGTTCGCGACTATGTCGAGCGCGGGCGGCCCTTTCAGCGATAGGCACGGAATAGGCTGTCAAGAGCCTTTCTTTTATCTCGTCGAGCGTGACAAGTCCGATTCGTGCTCGACCGGTCAGCCAGTTAGATATTCGGTCGAACACCTCTGTCGGGAGAGCCGCTGTGACGAGGTCAGCCTGCAGCACTTTGTTTGTGAGCCCCGCGATCCGGAATTGCCCTTCGGCTCGGAAGAACCAGGAAGACGGGTCAGCCGTTGTGAAGGGGGGCAATTTGACAGCTTGAGCGGCCGCTGTGTCAGAGTCCGTCGCTGGGGCGGGGGAGGCCCGGGTTTCCCGCGAGGTTTCCCGCGAGGTACTGTTTGCGCCCATTGTCCTCTCTCACAAAAACGGTCGACAGAGTCATGAATGGCGGGCCAAACCGTTTGAGGAAACGCCTGAACACACTTGGGCAGGTATGCTCCGTAGGTTTAGTCCGTTAGTAGGCGTTGGTTATTTCCACGGTAGGAGCTTTCAGAGATCTATACTGAGGCGCCGTATGAGTCCGTTAAAGATCTCTGAAGGTGAGCGGCGGTAGTGAGTCCCTTAATGGCTGAGCCAAAACCGCTTGGGTCACCGTCCAAACCGGGAGGTCACCAGTTGTGAGAGGTGGACAAAGAGGCAGGTAGAAGTGTACTGATTTTTATTACAGTCAAGGGAAATATAAATATACAGCATGCGGACGGAAATGTGGTCACCGACCCGCGAGAGAGTAAAAGTGGGTCGGCGAGACCCGATTTGTGTTTCTTGAGAGACATAAAATACAAAATATAAAAGTACACAATATGTGGTTATACAAGCTTTATACACTGACGGAAAGCCCGCTGAATGCTCTCTCAGGGGGAAGTAAGAACAACGCGAATGATGAATTATATACAGAGAAAATTATGAATAAGCGTTGTCCTTACACCCGTCTCTCCCTCCATCACCCAACTCGCTGGCGCCATTTTTACCAAACAGTTCATAAATCGTACACATAAAAAATAAAATTTAGAAAATTTTACTTCGTACAACATACTGTTTCATTACTTTACACTCTTGATTTAACTTTTGAACACATTAATAATAGAAAAAATGTGAAAAGGGGGACTTTTTGGGTTAGCTTGAACGAATTATCCTGATTCCCTTTATTTCGTTAGGGTTATTTGTTTCATATTTCGAACAAATCGTACTTCGAACAGCCTTCTGGAACGGATTAAGTTCGAAATACGAGGTACTACTGTATATATATATATATATAATATATATATATATATATATATATATATAGATATATATATATATATATATATATATATATATATATAATATAATATATGTAGATATATATATATATATATATATGTGTATATATATATATATATATATATATATATATATATATATATATATATATATATATATATATATATATATATTATATATATATATATATATATATATATATATATATATATATATATATATTATGAGCGAGAGAGAGAGAGAGTGTGTGTGTATGTTCATGTACGTATGTATAAAACTAGGCTCTCTTTTATAATGTTATTGTTAAGCGTTTCTATGCGAACACTTGAACATATTATTGCGAAAAGAATGTATTTGTTATGAAAAGTGATGCAGTGCGGAGCAAGATCTTTCGACCTTGAATACAATCTGGAGAGTTTGTGTGTTTTCATCACTGAATGCGGACAGTAATGAGATGTGCAACAGCTTCAAGGACGGGTCAAAGAATAAGTCAGTTTCAGATTATGAATACTTCACTGTTTTAACATTCTGAAAACGCGGTTCGACAACATTCAAAAAGGAAGAGCGGATAAAATCATTTATAGCAATGGAAACAGTAGTAGTGACAATGGTACTGACAGTATTAGTGTCAACGTCATAAGCTGGCTATGTCGCCTTGAAATAATTAAACTGCTGACCAGTGAAACACCAGGTCAACTTCAATATTTTCTGCCTATGAGACAATGGTCGTATGGTCTGAATTCTATTAAACTGCCATTAACTCTAGTTCTGCCTGGTCCATTGTGTTGCACGTGTGAAGACCTTTTTTACCCACTGATCACAATCTTGTATCTCTAGCCAAACAGAAAAAATCACATGTATATGTTTGTATGTAGAATTTCCAGGCCTTTCCGCCGATATATAGTTCATCAATGTAGGTCCATTATGTCTTTTGTTATTACCATTTTATTGACTGCTAAGAAACAAATTCTTCTCTATCTGTGTGTGAGTAGTTGACCCCTGGGGTATGGGCACTCCGTTTCCGTCTGCACACTGCTATGTATATATTGCTTGCCTAGGTAATAAATTTCCTACGGGCTGCTCTATGAGCAAGAGCCCGTACTAGCATAAGGCCAGCTTAATTTCAATCAACATAATAAATCTCATTACAGGCTGCTCTAGGAGCAAGAGTCCGTACTGGCATAAGGCCAGCTTAATCTCAATCAACATAATAAATCACATTACGGGCTGCTCTAGGAGCAAGAGCCCGTGCTGGCAGAAGCCCAGCTTAGTCTTCAACAACAAGTAATAAATCAGGCTACGGGCTGCTCTAGGAGCAAGAGCCCGTGCTGGCAGAAGGCCAGCTTAATCTTCAACAACAAGTAATAAATCAGGCTATGGACTGCTCTAGGAGTAAGAGCCCGTGCTGGCAGAAGGCCAGCTTAATCTTCAACAACAAGTAATAAATCAGGCTACGGGCTGCTCTAGGAGCAAGAGCCCGTGCTGGCAGAAGGCCAGCTTAATCTTCAACAGTAAGTAATAAATCAGGCTACGGGCTGCTCTAGGAGCTAGATCCCGTGCTGACATAAGACCAGGTAAATCTAACACAACAACATAATAAATCATCAGTAAGAGTCTGTTTTCATTGGGACCTCAAAAATGTCACCTGGCTAAGAACGTGTGGGTCTTTCACTTTATTTGGCTTTATGTACAGCCCTCCATAAGCCCTAGCTGTTACAAAGTTTATTGATGACGAACCAATAGTTACTTTTTTATCTATTCATATTTTCCTAGTGCACTGTCAGATCCAAATAGCATACACTCAGTTTTGTCTTCATAAGTTTCAATTTCTTCGCCGACATCCATTTTTTTTATACCGTTTCGACAGGCAAATAGAACCGAGTATCATCAGCAAATAAGTATACCTAACCTTGTGCTTGTTTAAAATGCTAGATAATTCAATTGTGTAAATGTCAAATAGCAGTGGACGCAGGACGCTACCTTAGGGCACTCCTTTTGTCAGATCTTTCTTTTCTGATTTCACATTTGATATAACTACCGTATCTTCCTGTTTTCTAAGTAGCTGCTGTACCATTTGAGTGTATCATCTTCGATGCTTACTGCTCTCTGTCAGTGCCATGCGAATTGAAGCAGTTATGATGCTCAGAATGAAAACTCCTGACAGGAAACGGGAGAGCAACACAGAATTAAGCAAAGCAGTGCCCATAAGTAATAAATATCCAAGCTTATTAGAACGAAGATATTCCCATTCCCAAGAAATGATGCAACGCCTCATTTCTTGATTACTGGCCGTTTTGTTGGCAGCAATAAGTATTTACAATAATTTCATCCAGTGATCAACAGCCTGTGATCGTGATCTTCACTATAACAGTTGTGACGTTCATTGAGCAATATCTGTGCGTGATGCTTACACTTCCCACATTATTTCTTAGAGTCCGGATTAATTTTGACACAATCAAAATTAGTAAATATAATTTAGAGGAGCAGCAATTTCATTTGGTGGAAAATAATGCGCCCATGTAAATCCTTATTACACTTGTATCTTGAGGCCTGTCGGTTGCACTTGGGTTAGTGAATTAACTGATACTGACTCTGCATTACCGTAAATCATATATGATGTCTGCTGAAAAAAAAATCGTTCCAACAATTTTTGGTTGCTTGTAAAGTTGTGGAGTGACGTTTCAAAACCCACTAGATAAATAACAATTCACATTATACTCTCAGAAAACAAAATAAGAATTCTTTCAAGTGAGATGCTGTTTACACCAAATAGCAGCAATTTAGACTAGTAATTGGTACCCAATACTCATTGAAAAATGCAATAAAAATTACATTTGCAGCATATTATAATACACAAAATAGCCATGATTGCCAAGTAAGGTATAAGTTTTACTGGAGTTATCAAAATGAATTGAAGTGATATACAATGATATACAAATAAATGTGGAACATATTTCATGAAACTATATATATATAATATATATATATATATATATATATATATATATATATATATATATATATATATATATTGCAACAAATCACTGTAGACGAGTGATGATCATATATGCATACAGCCAGGAGAAGGGTGAAATGAAATGACTTGAACCGAGCGCTTTCATGTATTTCTACACCTCATCAGGGTTCAGGTACAAGTGCCAAGAAAACAAATACAGAGTCACAAGAAGACTTCGTGGCAAGACAAATGATGCTAAAAAAAAAAAAAAAAAAAAAAAAAAAAAAAGCAGATAAGTCAAGTGCTCTGGTTATATTGGATAAAACTGAATATGAGAGAAAAATGTACGAACTGTTAGACGATCATACTACCTATATTCGACTGAGAAACAGTACTTTAGAAAATGATAATGCTCAGTTTAACAAGAATATTAAGAAACTCTTGTATAACCATAAGGATTTAGTACAAAAATTTCTAACTATTTGCCCAACTTCTCCTTATCTGTATGGTACTATAAAAACGCATAAACAAGGTAATCCAGTAAGACCTATTATAAGCTCTGTTGTTCTTTTGCATATAAACTATCAAAATGGCTTGTTGAAATACTTACACCACTAGTGGGGACGGTCTCGGGATGTTCTCTCGAAAATAATGTAGATTTTATCAGTCGTCTTAATAATTTTAACCCAAATTATGACTTTATAATGGTGAGTTTCGACGTTACTTCTCTTTTTACAAAGGTGCCAATAGATGACCTGTTAGAGTTTCTGGAGGATGAAATGAAAAAACATGTGTTCATAATGCCACACAAAACTTTAATAGAACTTATAAAATTGTGTATCAAAGGTTGCAAGTTTACTTTTAATGGTAATTATTATGAACAGAAATTCGGTATGGCCATGGGAAATCCTCTTTCTCCTATACTTAGCAATCTATATATGGAGTTTTTCGAAAGAAAATATTTACCGAATTTATTGCCAAGAGGTGTGTTATGGATAAGATATGTGGATGACATCTTTTGTTCATGGCCAGTGAAAAAGAACGTAAACAACTTTCTTAGTAGACTAAATGCACTAGTGTCCTCCATAAAGTTCACCCTTGAGAGGGAAGAAGAAGGAAAATTGCCATTTTTAGATGTGTTGGTACATAGATTTGATAGAAAGTTCAAATTTTCTGTTTATAGGAAACCCACAAATATCTGTTCTTATGTACATTTTATTTAAACCATCCTTTTAGAACTTAGACTGCTGTTTTTTCTGCTATGTTTTTAAGGGCCCTGCGGGTCAGCAGCCCCGAATTTTTAGATCATGAAATTGACAACATACGTGAAATTGCTGGCAATTTGAGGTACCCAAACAGTTTTATTGAAAACACCTATTGTAAGGCACGAAAAACGTTTTATGGATTGACAAAAACTGAAAAGTTCTAAAACAAAAACCTTTTAGTGCTTCCTTTTTATACCTGCTTTAATAACATCCCGAGACAAGTCAAACCACTAGGTATTAATGTTGTGTTCAAAACTCTAGGAACTATTAGAAACTTGCTGATAAGAAATTCACCTGGAAATGGAACAGGTTGTATTTATAAGATTCCGTGCAAAAATTGTAATAAAACTTACGTGGGACAAAGTGGAAAGACATTGGCAGTTCGATTAAAACAGCACAAATATAATGTAAGAACTGGTAATATGTCAAATGCATTATTTGTGCATATGAATAATAGTGATCATGTTATTAACTGGACAGACTCAAAGGAAATTATGTTTTGTAGAGATTTGGTGAAAAGAAATTTAATAGAATCATGTATAATTAAACAAGACTGTGATAATTTATTGAATATCAGCCTAGGTTTGTACAAAGTTGATGAGATTTTAACGAAGGGTATTTTAAAACAAAGTAGGGCTATTAGGTATTAGAACTGTCTGGTAGTTGTTAGCGTTGTTTGTTTTTTTAGCATCATTTGTCTTGCCACGAAGTCTTCTTGTGACTCTGTATTTGTTTTCTTGGCACTTGTACCTGAACCCTGATGAGGTGTAGAAATACATGAAAGCGCTCGGTTCAAGTCATTTCATTTCACCCTTCTCCTGGCTGTATGCATATATATATATATATATATACACACATATAGTATATATATACTATATATATATATATATATATATATATATATATACCTATATATCTATATCTCTATACCTATATATCTCTAATATCTCATATCTATATCTACTATCTATCTATCTATCTATATATCTATTATCTCAATATCTCTATATTCTATCTATCTACCTATCTAATCTAATCTATCTATCTATCTATCTATTCAATATCTCTATATCTATCTATCTTACCTATATCTAGTCTATCTATCTATAATACTATCGATCCTATCTATCTATCTATCTATCTATATATACATAAAATATCTATATATATATATATAAATATATATAAATAATATATATATAAATATAATTAAATATTATATATAACCTATATATATATAGATAGATAGCTAGATAGATAGATAGATAGATAGATAGATAGATAAATATAGAGATATTGAGATCATGAGATATTGAAATATTGAGATATTGAGATATATAGGTATAGAGATATAGATATATATATATATATATATTATATATATATATATATATATATATATATATATAGTTTCATGATAAAACCAACCCAAAGGCACGACTAGTCAAGAAACTTTTGATATAGTGTAGTATTAACAAATAGTAAGAAGCAGTGTATTACAGGGCATGGCTTTTGAGTCTAGTTTGGTGCAAAAGATTTTTACCAGTATGGAGTTTAACGTTTTGAAACTTTATTTGTATTTCAGCTTATCTCATGTCCCTTAGTTGCAGAAGGACTCCATTAGAAAGTTCTATACGCGTATTTATTCCCGCAAAGGTGAGAAAAACTACCACGCCTAGGTAGTGACATTACAACTTCTTTGGAAATGCTGAACGCCATCTCATTCCTAATCAGACAATCCTTGCCCATTTGACCAATTGGATGCCTCTCTGCCTACTAGTACATCTCTTGAGGGCTATTAAAACATTACCATCGACAAAGGTTAAAATGCTCATTCCAGCAGAGATTCTTATTCTGGATATCAGAAAGTTTGCGATGAGTTATAAAATTGCCTCATTAATTTTAAATTGCACTAAAGTAAAACTTGCTGAAATATGTTCCACATTCATTTGGTAAAAATATATATAGAGTGAGGGTAGAGTAATGAAAGAATCTACCAGTAGTTAAGGTAGAAAAGGAGGTAGATGTGTGCAGTATCAGACTGCAGGAATAGAAGTTTCGAAAATGAGACAAAACATAGGCAGCCATTTGCCAAAACAGTAAAATGCAAACTTCAGTGGAAAATCTGAACTTTGACACCTTCAGTGGGTGGTTACTGTAGATTAACGAAACCAATAAGACTGATCTAGGGGTGGCACCGGAAGTAAGGAAAGCCACTCAAGAAGTAGTAGGATGTGTCTTAGTAAGAAGTTAAGGAGGAGCTAGAATTGTGAGTTAGGTTCAGACTTCATTTCAGCTCCCAGAGAAAGTTAGTTAGGAACTAAGCCTTATACGGGGAGGCTGTATTCCTTCTCCCTCTGTTTCCAGTGTAGTGTTGTGTAAAGTGAATTTGTAAACTTATACTCTAATTATAAGTAAGATTAATTAAGTGGTGTTTAACTTGCCATGTATCCTGGAAACGTATCCATGTAACAAGCCCTCCTGAGAGACATGGAAGAAAAGAATTAAAACTACAATGTTCCTAAGAGAATAGAAACTCATAGCAAGTGATAATTGGAGGTTAGCCCATATAACAGATAACCTTCCAACATTACCCATAGCTACGAAAAAGAACCAGAAGAAGAAGAGAGAAGGAGAATAAAAGAAACCCGTAAGTACTCAAATACAACAACGAAAGAAAATTAATATAGAGACAGTCATAACACATATATATCTATATACTATATAATAATATATTATATATCATATATATATATACATATATATATATATATATATATATATATATATATATATATATATATATATATATATATATATATATATATAGATATATGTATATGTGTATATGCTTATATGTCACTAATAGCGTGTGACAATATATCTAGCCAAGGCCTTGACTAAGTATGTGTGTATATGTTATAGATATATATATATATATAATATATATATATATATATATATATATATATATGATATATATCAGTCGATGCAAGGTGAAGGACAATCCTTTATTCCCATTATATGTACTTTTAATGGGAATAAAGGGGGTTGACTTCCACCCTGCATCGACTGATGTCTACTGGTTGATAGAACCGCCTTCAATTCACTCTATATATATATATATATATATATATATATATATATATATATATATATATATATGTATATATATATATATATATATATATATATATATATATATGTGTGTGTGTGTGTGTGTGTGTGTGTGCGTGTGTAGTGCTTTTGTTGCACGCTGCCAATTTATGAGCCTGATCACATCACCGTGACTCATATATATACATTAAGCTACAAATATCCTTTAATATCCAATTCGCTGTACCTCGGAATTAATATATTTTCATGTGTGTCAACCGACGAAATTATTATCAATAAAAAATTCCCCTTCGGTTAACATATATGACAATATATTAATTCCGAGATGGAGCGAACTGGATATTAACCCTCTTACGCCGAAGCCCTAAAAATCAAAACCTCTCTTGTATGCCGGGGCCGGTTTGGAGTGAGCGCCGAAGAGAAAAAATTTTTTCAAAAAATCACAGCGCGCTTAGTTTTGAAGATTAAGAGTTCATTTTTGGCTCCTTTTTTTTCCATTGCCTGAAGTTTAGTGTGCAATCATCAGAAATGAAAAATAATATCATTATCATATGTAAATAATGCGATATATGGTAGCAAAAAAATAAAATTCATAGATAATTGTATTCAAATCACGCTGTGCAAAAAACGGTCAAAGCTAACGAGTTACTTTATTTTTCGTTGTATTTTACACTAAATTGCAATCCTTTTGATATATAATACATAGTAAAACAATAAAAGCAACACCGGAAAAATATTATCACAAAATGATGTACGAATTCGTAACGCGCGGACGTAAAAAAATGTTAGTTTTTCAAAAATTCAAGACCGTAATTCTAAATATTGTTCTAGAACTTCCAATTTGTTTCAAAATTAAGACAAATGATTGAATATTACGATACTGTAAGAGTTTTAGATTAGAATTGCAGATTTCGACCATTTCGGACGAGTTAAATTTGACCGAATGTCGAAATTTTTTTATATATATTTTTTATATGCACATATTTCGGAGATGGAAAAAGCTACAACCTTCAATTATTTTTTATTGTATTTTTCATCAATTTGCGCACATTTTGATATATGAAACTTTATAAAAAGGCTAATATGAAAAGGAGCAAATATTAGGATAATGCGATATACGTATTTCGGAGACTTGCGGCCGCGAATCGGCGCGCGGATGAGGTAAATATATTTTTCAAAAATTCACCACCTAAATCACAATATTGTTTTAGAGACTTCAAATTTGTTTCAAAATGAAGAAAAATGACGGAATATTACTAGGCCGTAAGAGTTTTAGCTTACAATTGCGTTTTTCAATTTGACCGAGCGTGGTTTTTTTTCTATTTATCGTGATTTATATGCAAATATTTCGAAAAAAGAGAAAAGCTACAACCTTCAATCATTTTTAGTTGTATTCTACATGAAATTGCGCACATTTTCATTTATAAAACTTTATGTAACAGCTAATTTTAAATGGTGCAAACATTTCGACAATCGCACAAAAAAATTCTGATTTTTTCGGAAGAGTTACCGCGCGAACGTAAGGAAAATTTTTTTTTTTTTTCATAAATTCACCATAAATCGAAATATTGTGCTAGAGACTTCCAAGTCGTTGCAAAATGAAGGTAAATGATTGAATATTACTAGAATATAAGAGTTTTAGCTTACAATTGCGTTTTTCGACCATTTCGGTAGAGTCAAAGTTGACCGAAAGTTGAAATTTTTGCACTTAACGTTATTTATATGAAAATATTTCGAAACTGATAAAAGCTACAACCATGGGTTGTTATTTGTTGTATTGTGCAGGAAATTGCGCACATTTCCATATATAAAACTTTATGTAACCGCAAATTTAAAAGGGTGCAAACATTAGGACAATCGCACAAAAAAATTTATCGGAAGAGTTATCGCACGAACGTAAGGAAAAAGTTTTTTCATAAATTCCCCATAAATCGAAATATTGTGCTAGAGACGTCCAATTTGTTGGAAAATGAAGGCAAATGATTGAATATTACTATAATATAAGAATTTTAGCATACAATTGCGTTTCTCGACCATTTCTGTAGAGTCAAAGTTGACCGAAGGTTGAAATTTTTGCACTTATCGTTATTTATATGAAAATATTTCAAAACTGATAAAAGCTACAATCATGAGTATTTTTTTGTTGTATTTTACATGAAATTGCGCACATTTTCATATATAATACTTCATGTAAAGGATAATTTAAAATGGTGCAAAAATTATGTCAAAGTGGCGAAATAATTTCCGAGATGTGTCACTGATACTTTTTAGTGCGATAAGAAAGAAATTCGCGCTTGCGCGCCTGCGTAGCGATTGTAAACAAAACAACGCCTTGATCCGTGAACTCCCAGCATCCCCCAAGGCGCGTGATACAAAAGTTTTCGGCTGGTAGGCCTCTAAGTATTTTTCCGCGAATTTTTAAAAAAACTTTTTTGAGCCGACGTATGATACGTCCAATCGGCATACGGGAGACATTTTGACTCGACGTTTAATACGTCCAATCGGCGTAAGAGGGTTAAAGGACATTTGTAGCTTAATGTATATATAATATTATATTATATATATATATATATATATATATATATATATATATATATATATATAATAATATATATATATATATATATTAATATATATATATATTATATATATATGTGTGTGTGTGTGTGTGTGTGTGTGTATATATTGTTCTAAATTGCTCGTTCCGTTGGTAAAAATATATTTATGTAACTTTCAAGCACACCTAAAATGGTCCTGTATGGAGGGACGAGGGTAAGAACAAATAAAAATCTATGGCTGACTTTAGTTTAAATGTACTATATTTAAATTTGAATTAAGGGTAGGTCCTGATATTAATAGAAGGTGGTTGATTGCTGGTCCATCAGAAACACATGCTGGGAAATGACCCAGACACAGAGATATGAATTCTCCAAAGCGTTATTGAAATGCAACTGCCGTATCAAAGGGTTCCCAATTTCCCTCTCACAATGAGGCCTGATAATGTCTGCATAGAGATTGCATTCTAGCATCAGTACTAAAGTGATGGTCACGTGGGAAAACTTTACACATTACTTGCTCTTAGCATTGCATATCAAAGCTCACTCAAGAGGGGCATAGAATGACTGGGAGCTTATACAGAAAGGAATACTACGTTGCTTGATTAACTAGGGGGATATTTAATATCATTACTAGCCTCACAAGGGAATTAATCACAGCGTTGAACCAAAATGAGGAGGTAAAGAGCTGAGCCAAGAAATGGGGGGGTGGGGGGGAAGTCACCT
>NC_061108.1:83119360-83181725 GCF_015104395.2 Macrobrachium nipponense
CAAAGAAGTTAGTGAAAGAGTGGAAGATAAGAGTAGGCTTGTGGAACGTTGGTACATCTACTATCTAGGGAGATAGTAGATGTGATGGAGAGGAGAAGGAAGGATTTCTTGTGTGTGCAGGAAACTAGGTAGGAGGGGAGTGGAACTAGAGAGATATGAAATGGGTATAAGCTCTGTAACAGCGGGTCATGAGAGGGAAGAAATAGAGTTGGAATTATAGTAAGTAACAATTAGAAGGAAAAAGTGGTAGAAGTAAAGAAAGTAAATGATAGGCTTTTAAAGATTCCAATAATAGTATGGGACTAAGTTGTGAATACAATATCAGCATGCACTCCTCAGATGGGGTACCAGGAGCAAGAGAAAGAATTGTTTAGACAAGAGTTTTAGGATGCCATTAGAACAGTGAAAGAGATGAAACTAATAATAGGAGCTGACAAAAGCAATGTGACGAACTACAAAGTGATCTTGGAAGAAGTGTGTGTTAAAGCGCATAGGTTGGCGGTGATGGATTTTAAAATGAGAGGTAGGAAACCCAAGAAGAGAAAGAGAAGATCGAGAATTAAGATATGGGACCTGAAAGGAGAAAAGGGGGAGCAATTTAGGAGGACTGTGAGAGAGAGAGATGTCTGGAAACAGGGCACAGAATTTGCACAGGGTAACAGAGTGGAAAATATCTGGGCAGACATGAGAGAAATGTGTGTGGGTGAAGTGGAGGAACTGGAGGGAAGAACCAGCAGATATGGAGTGTTAAGAGGAGGAAAGTGGTGGTGCAAGAATCAATTAAAAGAAAATCAAAAGTATTTCAGGACTGAAAAGTAAGGCATGCACAGGGTGCAGAGGAACAGTACAGAGAAGAGGAAAGAGATATGAGAAGGAGGGTAGCTAAGGCTATTGGAAGAGCAGCAAAATAGTTGAAAGAAAGACTAGGAACAAGGGAAGGAGAAAAGGATATCTATAAGATTCCAAACTTTAGGGAACTGCAGAGACAGGATTTGGGTAAAATGGGTGTCATCAAGGATAGAGATGGAAATATATTGCACAGGAATGAAGACATTAAGAAGAGATGGAGTGTGACTTGAAGAACTTTTAAATACTGAAAATGAGAGATAGGAGATGGGGGAAGCATAGAGGGTAGAGGGACCAGTGATGGAGATAAAGGATACAGAAGTGAAAAGAGCATAAAATAAAGAATGGTATTACTACCAGGTCCATCAGACTTCCAAATTTGAATTATCAAATTAATAGGTATAGAGGGGGAGAAATGGAAGCTGAATTTATTACAAGCTATATGGGAAGAGGAAGTAATGCCATGGGACTGGGAGGAGAGTCTAATGGCATATATATACAAGCAGAAGGAGATGTCTTGGATTGTGGTAACTACAGGGGAATTAAACTAACAAAGCATGGATTGAAAGTCTTAGAGAGGATACTGGATGAGAGATTAGGAGAGATTGTAGAGATCAGGAAACAGCAATATGGATTCATGAGAGGAAGAGGGACGGTGGATGCCATCTTCATAGTTAGATAGCTACAAGAAAAAGGGATAGATTCGATAGAAGGAAACCATGAGCTCTATTGTGCATTTATAGACCTAGAGAAAGCATATGATAGAATCCCAAGAGAAGTGATGTGTTGGTGTTTGAGGAAGGGGAAAGTCCCAGAAAAGTTGGTTAGGCTGGTCGAGATGATATATCAAAGAACGAGCATAAAAGTAATAACAGTAGTTGGGGAAACAGAAAACTTTGATGTTAGTGTTGGGTTACACCAGGGGTCAGCAGTATGGCCATTTTTGTTTGTGCTGGTCATGAATGTGTTAAGTGAAGAGATCAGGACTGAAGAGTCATGGGAATTGTTGTACACCGATGATCTTGTGATTACTACCGAAAATGAAGAAGACCTACAGAGAAGGGCTGGAGAGTGGCAGGAGTCTTTAGAGATGGGTGGTTTAAAGGTGAATGTTAACAAAACAGAGGTTTTGGTGAGCAGTAGGGAAGATAGAGTCAGAACAGTAATACATAGTAATACAAGAAAGAAGAGGCTCTATTATAAAACAGGTGGAAAAGTTCAAAAACTTAGGATCTACTTTGGGCCAAGAGGGAGGCTGTGAGGCTGAAGTTGACAGTAGGATAAAAGCTGCGTGGGGGAAGTGAAAAGAAAATGTCAGTCAAGCTAAAAGCCAAGAACTAAGCACAGGGATAAGCCCAGCGTAAATGTATGGATCGGAAACATGGGCTCCAAGAGGAAAAGAGGAAGTAAAGCTTGAGAGAATAGAGATGAGAATGCTGAGGTGGATTATAGGAATATTACTGCTTGAGAGATTGGAAAATTATGAAATAAGAAGGGCAGGCTTAGTAAAGATTACAGAGGTGATAAGAGAGCCATGACTGAGATGGTATGTGCATGTGTTGAGGATGGATGATGAAGAGGGAGTGAAGGGGGATTGGGAGGAACCAGTCAGAGGAAGGTGATCGAGAGAGAGACAGAGAATTAGATGGCGAGATAAAGTGAAGGAAGATATGGAGAGAAGAGGTTTGGTGGAGGATGATGCTTTTGATAGAAGACAATGGAGAAGGTGCATCAAGGAACCGACCCCTTAATATAGGGATAACTGTGGGAAAGAAGAGGAGGGCTGGGGAGGTCCTTGGCAAAAAGTCAGTATTTCCAAGGAATTCATTCCCAGGAATTCATGTATTAGTTCATTTCGCTCTTTCTTTATTTTACAACTCCCTTTGGTTGTCATTCAAATCTTATTAATTTTTTGTTTTTCTTCTTTCCTTTTTATTTCATGAATAATATTAATTTTCATTTATTTAGGAACCACCGCGTTTCTCATATTTTAAATGTAGTGCACTGATGATATTATGACTGATTTTTATGAAAATAAAATTTCCTAACATCAAATAAAAACCTAAAAGGGCAAACCTCCGACATAATAGATTGCGTTTGCGAGGTGCCCGTTGTTATGATAGGCCACGACAATATTGAACTGGATGGTAGAGGCTAAGAAAGGATTACCTAGAAGTGCTTTCAAATACAGAATGGTGTCAATATATGAAATTGATAAAGAAAATGCAACTATAAGCAAAAATTGAGACAGGATGATACAAGCAAAATGCTTTATCCAGGTATTCTCGAGTTCGATACAAGAACTATTTTGAATTACATATAGAGAAATTAATAGCTGCATATTGTTTTTTTTTTTTTTTTTTTTTTTTTTGAGAATCCAGTCAGAATGTTTGATTAAAAAAATGGAATAAAAATAGGTTAGGAATGAGGAGGAAGCCGAGGAAAATTGTAGCTGTGAACGTAGCATAGTTTGTAAATTTCTCAGAATAAACATGGCAGAGGATAAACCAGGCCATTTTATGTTCTCTAGATATATTTTATCGGGAGAAACTTTGTTACCCTGAGCAAGGAGTCTAATAATTTCATTTGATCGGATGTTGAGCAAATAAAATGAATGGCTATTTCTCTTAGCTTTTATCTCAAGAAAGAAATACTTTGTTTGAATATATGTGCGTGTATGTGTGCGCCCTTACACACGCACAAACGCACAAGCCCTTTAAAGAAATGTTGCCAGTCAAATATGATGAAAGATTCTCTCTCTCTCTCTCTCTCTCTCTCTCTCTCTCTCTCTCTCTCTCCTGTGTGAAAAATCTCGAAACGCAGAAGCACTTTCAAGGGGAGTTGCCAAATCTCATATAATGAAAGATTATCTCTCTCTCTCTCTCTCTCTCTCTCTCTCTCTCTCTCTCTCTCTCTCTCTCTCTGTGTTTCCAACTTCTATTATACCCTTAATTTGAAAAAGAGCGACTATCCCTTATTGGCAAAAAACCTCGGGAATTAGCCCTTTAATTAGATTATTAAGGAGTCCCATTTTCGTTGCATAACGCGACTCTTGTACTTGTGGTTATTAGGCATTTCTTGAATCTTAAGAAAAACCCTTGGGCTCTTGGTATCGCTTACAATATTCAACGCACGTAGCGCTTGAGGACTAAGGATATTTTTTTTCTTTTTTTTTGTGGGTTCAGGGGTATACGTTACTGAAGAATGCATGGAAGATTCTCTCGGGAATTTAACTAGGTTAATATCAACAATCGACTGTCAGAAGAACTGGCTTCTCAAAAACCAAGAACACCCACAGTAGTGATTGAGAAATATATATGAACTTATCATGCGATGCCTGTGTCCACATAGAGAGTGGGGAAGATTAAACATCAGCATTCAGATAGCAGTGACAGAAAACAACCTTGAGACATGAGTGTGTCTTTTAATCATTCACATCCAGATAAGAGAAGGTCAAATGACTAAGTTCTTACAAAGGAAAACAAAAGTAAATTTTTCACGATCATAAACGCGTATAAGAATCTTTCTTTGATTTTTATTCCAATTATGTTTATTGTTTCGGTCAGACAGCCTCCTTCCCTTATTCTTCGATAAAATTCATCATTTTCAAAAGAAATCCGTTTTCGACGATAGCGTATTTCTTACTTATGAAATGATAACAAATATTTCGGCGTCACTTATGCAATGTTTCTTGTTGTGTTTCTGCATAAAGTTCTCTGAAGTTGTCACCTTTTGTTCTGGTAAAGAACATGTCATGACTTAATCCTCATGATGCCTCAACATCTGATATAACAGGCGTTCTTGATAAAGTCACAATCGCCGTGCTCATGACTGCTTTGTGTGCATTCCCCAGAGGTGTGATGATCTGGCTTTATAGTCTCGAGAGTTTTTTGGAAGGCATAAATGTATCGGAGAATGTCAAGACAAAAAACACTCATGGTAGCATGAGTCTTGAAATGGGGCAAAGAAATCCATATTCATTAATTGGTACAAATATATGAAAAAGAGAATGGCACAGATTCCCGAAAGCTCTCTGTTTAGATATATTTGTACTCATGACTATGGATTTGTTTCTCCAGGGTTAAGTGTGTTTATTTTCATGTGTAATATACTATATATTGGAAAATTATCTTATTTTTTGTGCAACTGAATATGTCTTCACGTAGCTTTTATACACACACACACACACAAATATATATATATATATATATATATATATATATATATATATATATATATATATATATATATACAGGAACATATGGCAAGATACGACTCTGGGAGGGCAAAGGAAAGAGTAGAATTCATGGGCCAAGAAACAGAAAAAAACAGAGGATAATCATCATCTGAGTTCGTACTCACAAAACTGGAAAGAAATAAAGTGTCCCGTGTAAAGCATGTAGTTTTCCAAATATTTATGAACGCTATTTTGTGCAGGCTCTTTCGAGTTGCAATATGGGGAAAAACTGCTAGAAAAGGTCAATCAAACAATAAGCAGGCTAAATAAGATTTAGAAATAAAAAAGATGATTTGCGTACTTCTAGTACGATCTGTATAGCTATACGGTCATGGATTTTTTTTTTTTTTTTTGTTACTTTAGTTTAACCAGACCACTGAGTTAATATCAACTCTTTCTAGGGCTTGCCCGAAGGATTAGACAAGCTATTTAAAATCTCTATAAATTACTTGACAATGGAATTAAATCGAAAAGATTTCGTCGATTCGAAAATAAAGCCTGCAGAAGAATGTCAGGCGTCAGATGGTAGGACCGAGTTAGAAATAAAACCACTTCGGAAATAAAGGAAGTTCCGTGTGTAGATGAGAGGGTGATGAAAGGGTGGCTTACACGTGTCCTTTGCACAGCCTGCTGTAAGCACGGTCTAGACCGTGGCTGTAAGAATAGAATATTTAATCCCTTCCACGTCTGACCCAATTTCATAAATAATGTTGCAAGAATGTTAGTGGCGTTGTTGTTGTTGTATGAAAAGATTATATTCACCTTGGTGAAAGTCGGTGAAATGAAATATCTTCACAATTTTATTGCACCAGTATCCAAATCACGAGAGAGATAACATTACTTTCTAAATTCAGGAACTCATTGCTGATAACACCTAATGCCCCCTGGAACAATGTAGAGATATTTCATATTAATATGACATCCCGGAAAATATTGTACATACGTTCAATTTTTTATCGCATTTTATACATACTAAATTTGCATTGAATGGTCCATGTTCAATAATAACGTCTAAGAAGCTCAAACAAATATTTATTGTATTCGTCTTTCCACGGGGACTCATCTGATTTTTCTAAGAGGTTATTCGAACATTGAAACATTTTAATTTATAAATAATAATAATATTTAATAATAATAATAATGAATAATAATAATAAAATAATAATAATAATAATAATAAAAACAGACTGTCACTACATACCGAAAACAATTTTGAATTAACGCCATTTTATCCTATCGATGATCCAGGTTTCACTCTAGTAATGACCTACTTTCCTCCAAATGTCTTTCCTATCAGTCCATTTAGCGTATACTTCGACATAGTAGCTCCGAGGAGCTAAAAGTCTTTTCATAACAACCATCGCCATCGCCCATATGACGCGAAAGGCCTCGGTGACATTCAGCTACTCTTATCTTCTCAGTAGCCATGTCGGAGTTTACGCTAAATCGGCTGATAGGAAAGAGATTTGGAGGAAAGTAGGTCATTACTAGAGTGAAAACTGGATCATTGATAGGATAAAATGGCGTTACGGTAATTCAAAATTGTTTTCGGTATGCAGTTACAGTCTTTTATTATCATATTATTATTATTATTATTATTATTTTTTTTTTTTTTTTTTTTTTTTTTTTTTTTTTTTTTTTAAATAAAGGTTCAATGTGAATAACCTCTTGGAAAAATCAGATGAATCCCCGTGGAAAGAAGAATACAATAAATATTTGCTTGAGCTTCTTAGACGTTATTATTGAACATGGACCATTCAATGCAAATTTAGTATGTATAAAATGCGATAAAAAATTGAACGTATGTACATTATTTTCCGGGATGTCATATTAATATGAAATATCTCTACATTGTTCCAGAGGGCATTAGGTGTTATCAGCAATGAGTTCCTGAATTTAGAAAGTAGTGTTATCTCTCTCGTGATTTGGATACTGGTGCAATAAAATTGTGAAGATATTTCATTTCACCGACTTTCACCAAGGTGAATATAATATTTTCATACAACAACAACAACAACGCCACTAACATTCTTGCAACATTATTTATGAAATCGGGTCAGACGTGGAAGGAAATAAATGTCAGAATAAATCAACAAGAATATTTAGTTAGAACTGACTAAAAGAATCATGATCTTAACGCACTTCTAACTGAAAAACCACAATTGATTGGAAGTAATAATTTTGCATATAGAAACACTAGAATCTGCAATAATACAGCCAATAAATGACTGTGATATCAATTAGTCTAGATTTACGTTCTCCTGGCTTCGTTTTGCACACGACGTTCGCAGGAGACTCAAGAACGAAACAAAGAATAATTATCATTAGTTCTTGTTAATGGCGGTAGCCTCTATTTGGCTAATCCAGTAACTAGGCTGATGCAAAACAGTTGTTCCATATCTGCAGATCAAGTCATATGTTATTACCGTTGTTTACATTAAAAAGGAATTATATTCTCTTGAAGTTGGTCTTCTTTGAAATTTTGTGTGTAGTCTGTCCGGGAATGCCTCGGAGACGAAACTCAAGACTTCATTTTCTCGTGTTTATATACTCAGAAATATGAAAAAGAAAATTATCCAAAATTTTAACATTTATTATTATTGCAATTTTATGCAAGAATAGAATTAATTTACAGAGATAAAAGGGTAAATAGAATAGATAACTTTGAAAACTGGAAAAAGAAGTATACCTATTGCTGTTAAGAGTACAGTCGATGATAATTCGACATTAACAACCAACAGCCAGCAAAGAAAAAAAAGTTTATCGAGAGAGAGAAGGTCAAAACTGTTGTGGTGTCTGCGAAGTTGTGCCTTGGAATGTCTAGATATTTATCCTCTTCAGCAGCTGCACCATTGGGCATAAAAGATAATTTGATTTAAAAGCAAATGAAAAGTAGAAACGTTATTTACACCATGCATTTTATATGCTACACTGGCCTTTGTATTAGGGTACCATTAATAGTTACGATAATTAGCGAATGTTGTTATCAATAACTTTAAATGTTATTATATACATAATCTTTTCTATTGCAAGCAGTAGTAGCATCGCCATTGTGATTAGTAACAATGAAAGTAACAAATATCTGACGACCTGTCGGCACGCCGAATAGCCGCGAAAAATGAGTCCTGTTCATTATCGATTAGCACTTTTCCCTACAATGCACATCGTATATGATTAACCGAAAACTTCGATAAGAAACTACTCACTTGTCATTTCAATATTTTTAAGACTGATGATCCTTATTAGCCAAGGTCTCGGTAATCTTGGATTACCCCCTGAACGAGAGAGCGGAAAGAAAGCACGACTGAACAGCTCTGTTACCCCTCCCGTTACAAACTGCAAGGTTTCAACAGCACTCACTCTCTTGGCGTCCGCGCATGTGCCTTCAGACTTCAGTGCCAATTTTACCGAGGATTCAGCACCCAAGCACTTTCATATCAGCCGCCGAGGGGTTGGGTCACAGAGTCTGTGACACCTCGGTTTTTATTTTAAGCAAGATCTAGGTTATGAGAGTTGTGTTTACTTGTACGATGGCTCGCTGATCTTAATTCTTACCAACTTTGCTTAGATATTGTTCATTCTCATGTTTAAGTTAATCTTGCGTTTTTGTATGCGACTGAAATGTTTCATTACGTTCTAGTATAGAAATAAGAAAATGTTCGCTACATTTTTATTTGTGTAATTCCAGTCATTATATCTAATCGGTAAACAGTTGCAGATAGTGGAAAGGCACTCATAGAATACCTAATTTCTTTGTAAACTTACGACTGGAATTACTGCGCAGATGATTTTGGCTGAAAATGACATGCCACCGCATGAGAACAAAGTATAAATTTGAAATCATTTTCAAATACACTTGAAATTGGAACATGAAACTTTAAATTCAGCTAATTTTATTTATATGGATGAATTTCCGATAGAACATTTCTTATAATGCTTAGTATCTTGAACAAAAGCATTTCAGTGCTACCCGAGAGGACAGAAAAATTAATTTCATTAGGGAGGAGGAAGATTGGACAACCGGTGATTTTCATCGCGTATTATGGAGTAAATGGCAGAAATGAGAGACGTGAATTAAATTAGGTGAAGGAGGGGAGACTGTAGGATGTCGGCAAATGTTATGGAAGACGAGAACATCGTCAGGTTGTCTACAGGAATAGAGTGTCGAATGTGCGAAGGGATTCGTTAACCTGGAAGGATGTGCGGATTCGGAATGCAGATAAGAGAAAAAAGATTAAGGCCATATCGATACACTGGTTTGTATCTAATTAAAAAATAGCTGAAAGGATGAGAACGGTAGATGCTGTGATCACATGGTAAAAAGGTTAGCATATGTGAAAAGAAGATACGTACAGAGATTTGAGGAGTTTCGGCTTTTGGTGAAAATCAAGCGAAAAGCTTGCATCATTCGGGAGTTTGGGAGGATGCAAAGACTAAGAAAGGAACAGTGTACACTATGTATAAGAGGTGTCAGCAGGTACCCGACGACTCTGCATCCAGGAAGTGAGAGTGCGTGAGGAAAGTGGTAAGTGGCGCAAATGTTAAGAGCCATAAAGTTTCTGATTAGCCCTCAGTATCAGTATTTTCAGTGGCTGATATTGTGGAAATCTTTTATAAAGGGTTCTCTCCATATTTTGTTTTGCTTTCTTTCTTTGGAAATTCTTTCTATATGGACATATAGTATGTATATATACTTGAATATAAATATACAATATATATACATTTACAATATATAGCTTCTCCACATCCACTAACAACGCTCAGGCTCTCTGGTAATTTATAAAACTCTTGAATTATATAATTTCACCAACATATCACTAAATCTAAGCATCTACATGTCTCATCCTTTCAGTTATTCTTGCTCACGTACAATGCTCATACAGTTCAACTAAATAGCGATTCGGTTTTTACACTTATTCACATTCAACATCAACACTTTACTTCCAAAAATCAATCTCTTCATACACTCCACATTTTCTTTCTGGAGACGAATTGATAGTTTGTCATACACGCGCGCAGACACACACACACACACACACACACACACACACACACACACACACACACACAGGAAAAAAATGAAATAATAAAACAATCTCAGAATTGGAACGTGTCAGTTTCCACGAAATTACTTAGTCAAGTTACTAACCTCTTAACATCATGTTAAATATCGGCAGTGTAAAAGGACGTCTGGCCACTCTCTAGTCAGCTATAAGATTGTCTCAACGTCCTCAGCTGTAGAATATCTTGACTTCTGCTCAGTTGCTCGATATTGACCTAATCAACATGATCCCTAATCTGTCCTCTGAAGCATTGGCAATTGACCTTCAGCTTTCCTGTTTTATTTTCATTTTCTTTGTAATTATCTGTAAGATAAGTAAGTCAAGGGTAACTCTCTCTCTCTCTCTCTCTCTCTCTCTCTCTCTCTCTCTCTCTCTCTCTCTCTCTCTCTCTCGTAAGTAGCCATCTTGCTTGGTGAGACGTACCCGCGTGAAGTCAGATTAATCAACAGATATCACAAGTTTAACATACGACTAGAATTTGAGAAATATCTAGAAGTGTTCGTGAACTATCGGTGATAAGATTAGTGTGAAAATAGTAGGATAAAGCGTCTTCTAAGTTAGTTTATCAAGTGTAATACTATAAATCAGAACAAGATGGCAGTAAGTTCCAACTGCGGGAAGAGGTGGCGTAATTTGGCGTGTTTAGCAGATTCGCAATACGATGAGGTAGCAGGAAGGGAACTGGCATTTCTCATCTATGAAATCAGCAACAGTCCTAACCAAAAAGATACAAAAGCATTCATAGATATATTAGAAGGATATAATCCTTCAAACTGGAACAAATCTAATGAAAACATCTTGAAAATAATTGAAGAAGTTCCAAATAAAATCCAAGTGGTCAAGAGACTCATAAAGAAAATATACATAAACCAACATATTCCGACAAAGAAAATGAATAAGGTGATTCTTGTGAATATCCTAATTGATGCATTAGGAAAAAGAATGCCAAAAGCATGCAAACTGTGTAAGGTTTGGTATAGCATAGTCAATCCACAAAACCTAATCAGAAAATGTGCTGCATGCAACATTCCGACCCATCCACAGTGTGCTGAGGTAATACAAGATTTGAGAAAAGATACAAGAATTTTTGTTCAACATGTCTATCATGGATAGACAATGTTATTAAATCAAGATTGAATGTACAAATAGTTGAGGATGAAGAAGAAGAGGAAGAGGAAGAAGAAGAAGAAAAAGAAGAAGAGGAAAACGGAAGAGAAGTAAACAAAAATGAAATGACAGAAAAAAATAAGGAAAACAAAGAACAAGATAAAAGTATGGATGCAGAGATACTCATTGATACTACATATGAGGCAATAAAGCAGCATACCTACGAAGAAATAAATTACGATATGACAACAGAAAAGCAAATCCCGAAGAGGCTCTACCCAGATCTATACAATGACGGGAAAGAGGAAAAAATAGACAAGAAAGACAAAATCTGCAACCTTTTGAAAAGAGGGAATTGCAGATTTGGAGAAAGATGTTACTACAAACATCCTAAGATATGTCAAAACTATGAAATATATGGTAAATGTGCATACTTAGATGGATATGGGGATGATTGCAGAGATCTGCATCCAAAAATATGTAAAAACCTAAAAGAAGGAAAAGGATGTAAGTTCGACAAAAAATGCAAATATATGCACCCTGTAGCCATGAATCATAATCAAATAAATAACCAACCAAGTAATAAAATCCAAAATAAGAAAGAAACAAATAAAGAGAGAAATCAAGAATATCAGGTAAAAGAGAAAAGCAAACCACCAATGAGATATACAGAGGTGTCAGCAAAAAATTTCAAAGCATCAGCTCCGAAATTATACTCAAGAGATAATAACTGTATTTATTATGCAAGGATATTGCAGAAACTGAGAAAATTGCAGATTCAGACACAAAATGAATAATTATGATGAAGGAAGATCAAATATTATGGAAAAGTTGGATTTTTTAATGTCAGAATTTCTGGAAATGAAAAAAAGAACAACATACCAGAACAGGAAAGAGACATGGGAAAATCCTTATTACTACCAGTATTAAATGAAGGAGAAAACACGCAAACCATCATAGTGATGAATGCGCAGGGTTTAGTTACGAGTAACTCAAAAAGAAAAATAGAGTACTTAGAAGAACTAACCCAAAATGAAAAGAAAATAGATATAATGAATATAAGTGAACCTGGTATTCCCAAGAGACTGGGAATGATGATCAAATAAAAGGGTTCCAAACTTATAGATCAGATAGAAAAAATAGGAATCAAGGGGGAACCGCAATATATGGGAAAGACAAAAAACAAGGAAAAATATATGAGAAATATAGTAACTCAGAATGTGAACTAATAGCGGTAGAATTTGAATCTGAAAAATTAATGAACATAGTAATATATAGACCTCCTAATACTAAAGAGTTTGACTTAATAATTGAAAATTGGATGATATATGTAGAAATCACAAGGACTGGACTATTCTCCTATCTGGTGACTTCAACTTTCCTTTCGTAGAATGGAAAGAACGAATAGGAGATTGTGGTTGTACTTATACATATAAAAAAGAGAGTAATAGTAGTGCAGAAGATAAGAGGCAATTTGAAAAGCTATTAGATATGCTACTAGAATACAACATTCAACAAATAAATCACCTGCCAACAAGAAAGGAAAATACTTTAGACCTAGTATTTGTGAACGAGATGAATTATGTTAAAGAAATAATAGTTTATAATGCGAATATTTCAGACCATAATGTCATAGAATTAACAGTTCATTCCAAAGCAAGTGAAAATAGAGATAAGCAAGAAATGAAAAAGTGGGAAGGATATCGAAAATACAACTTCTACAGTAAAAATATAAAATGGTCAGAAATTAATGAAGAATTAAACAAAGATTGGGATAACATTTTCGTAAGTGATGACATAAGGGTAAATACGGAGATATTATATAAAATATTGGAGAAAATAGTGGAAAAATATATACCGAAGAAGAAAAGTAAACATCATTCATGCATACCAAGAGACAGAAGGATCTTGTTCCAGAAAATCAGAAAGTGGAAAAAAGGTCTTGCAAAAGAAAAAAATGCATGGAAAGTATAGAACTAAAAAGTAAGATAGAAAAAAAAATGCAGAACAAAAGAGGTTTATACAATCAAAAGAAAATGAAAAACGGGACTTGGAAGAAAAAACCCTATTAAATATCAAGCAAAACCCAAACTATTATACTCATATGCGAAGAAGATGAATAAAAGAAGAATAGAAATAGGCCCTCTGAGAATTGAAGGAGATTAACGAATGAAAAAAAGGAAATTTGCAACATACTGGCAGAACGATATAAGAGAGAATTCACCCCTAGAATAGATAATGAAGATAATGATATAGAAGTAAGGGATGAAAATAGTGAATATTTAGCTGACATAGATATTAATGAAGCTGATATTGTGCAGGCTATTAATGAAATTAAAAATGGAGCTGCTGCAGGGCCTGATGGAATTCCTGCTATTTTGTTAAAGAAAGTAGTTCATTCTATCGCAAAGCCACTTGCAATATTATTAAGACAAAGTGTAGATACAGGCAAGATTTATGATGAGCACAAATTAGCATATATACCCCTACTTTCAAAAGTGGATCAAGACTAGAGGCAAGTAATTATAGGCCTGTGAGTCTAACATCACATATTATGAAAGTGTATGAAAGGGTAATGAAGAAAAATATTATGAAACATTTAATAAAAAATAATTTGTTTAATAAAGGACAACATGGTTTCGTACCCGGAAAAAGTACACAAACCCAACTGTTAGTCCACCGTGAGAACATATTCAAAAATATGAAAAGCGGAAATGAAACAGATGTGGTTTATTTAGACTTTGCAAAAGCTTTTGATAAAGTAGACCATAATATATTAGCGAAGAAAATTAGAAAACACAATATCGTGGATAAAGTAGGAAGATGGTTAAAAGAATTTTTACACAACAGAAAACAGATAGTTATTGCAAACGACGAGAAATCGGATGAAGTCAAGGTAATATCCGGTGTGCCGCAAGGTACGGTGTTAGCTGCAATACTGTTTGTTATTATGATTGAAGACATAGACAATAATGTGAAGGATTCGGTAGTGAGTAGTTTCGCAGATGACACAAGAATAAGTAGAGAAATTACTTGTGATGAAGATAGGAACGCTCTACAAAGAGACCTTAACAAAGTATATGATTGGGCAGAGGTAAATAGGATGGTATTTAACTCTGATAAATTTGAATCAATAAATTATGGAGACAGAGAAAGAAAGCTATATGCATATAAGGGACCTAATAATGAGACCATCACAAATAAGGAAGCAGTTAAAGACCTTGGTGTGATGATGAATAGGAACATGTTATGCAATGATCAAATAGCAACTCTGTTGGCAAAATGTAAAGCAAAAACGGGAATGTTGTTACGGCACTTCAAAACAAGAAAAGCTGAACACATGATTATGCTTTATAAAACATATGTTCGTAGTCCACTTGAATATTGCAATATGATATGGTACCCACACTATCAAAAGGATATTGCACAAATAGAGAGTGTACAAAGGTCCTTTACAGCTAGAATAGAAGAAGTTAAGGACCTAGACTACTGGGAAAGACTACAATTCTTAAAATTATATAGTCTAGAAAGGAGAAGAGAACGCTACATGATAATTCAGGCATGGAAACAGATAGAAGGAATAGCAGAAAATATCATGGAACTAAAAATATCAGAAAGAGCAAGCAGAGGTAGATTAATAGTGCCCAAAACTATACCAGGAAAAATAAGGAAAGCACACAGGACATTAATCCACTACGCACCAGCATCGATAATGCAGCGTCTATTCAATGCGTTGCCAGCTCATCTGAGGAATATATCAGGAGTGAGCGTAGATGTGTTTAAGAATAAGCTCGACAAATATCTAAACTGCATCCCAGACCATCCAAGATTGGAAGATGCAAAATATACCGGAAGATGTACTAGCAACTCTCTGGTAGACATTAGAGGTGCCTCACACTGAGGGACCTGGGGCAACCCGAACAAGATGTAAGGTAAGGTCTCGTTTCTATGTATATTATTTGCTTGGTTCTTAGTAGTGAGTAAGAAGTATTAAGGGTAGAAAATTGTGATTTTACTAACCTTGAGTTTTCAAAATTCAGCAAATATAGTAATATTATGTCAGCTGTCATTTTTTCTTTCTTCTTAACAGAATATAATATAAGAATATTAAAACTAAGAGGGGTAACCAGCAGCGCTCTCTCTCTCTCTCTCTCTCTCTCTCTCTCTCTCTCTCTCTCTCTCTCTCTTGATATCCTTTTGAAGCAATTTACAAGCGTTTCCTTCCATTATTTTCCATAGTTCCTTATTTTTAATTTGGGGAACAAATTTTTCGTTGACACCGCATGGTCTTGCTCAATTACATGAGGCATAGCTACAACTACGTTTGGAGGCTTTGTCCTCTTTTTCAAGACCGATTTTGCTCAAGAGAACGATACTAGTACATCCCCTTAATCATTCCCATTTCACTAGTTGGAAAATTCTTCCAAAAAATATCACAAAGAATTTAAACATATTCTGAAACAATGACCGAAAAGCTTAACGCAACTAATTCATTTCTAATAGTCCTAAAATATATTTATCTTGCCTCCAAGAAAGAGTTGTACTGCAAAAAAAAAAATTTTTAAAACATGTTTTCCAATAAGGGAGTGTAGAACTGGATCATGTTTTCACTTTTCTATTGTCACTTTCCATAATCCTTTCACACTCTATCACCTCGAAAATCAGTTTTGGTGGCCCGGTTTCTAATCGTATCTAAACATACCTCTCCCGATTTATCATTGCCCTTATTTCCATCGTTATCGTATCGTCATCAGTGTATCTGAGTGGCAACAATTCAGATTTCAGCATTTTTAGAATACGAGATTACTATTGGCTGTGGACTGCGATACAGACTTGTTGACTGGCAAACAATATATGCCCCGCTCAGGGAAACTCGTTTGTTTAAATAAGGAGCCATTCGGAATATCAGACTTTTTATCGAATATCTAAATTACAAAATGATAATGAACTTCAATATGTAGAGATGCCAAAGTATACTAAAAAGGTTACTACAGGAAAAAAGATGAGCAAATGTGATTTTATTTGGTTTTGTCACGTAGGGAGTATAGAGCACAAGAATTCGATTAAAATCATGTAGAATTGTCATTTCTTTTAGAAATGGGACAGGAAAACAAAGGGCTTGTTGACTAAATAAAAAGAAAGAAGGTTTGGAAACGAAAGACTTTAAATCCCCTAAGCGCAAATGTTTTATGAGACGTGTGTGGCATAGAGCTAGACCGTGAGTGGGAGTAAGAGGGTAGGTCCAGCCGCTGCTAACGAGTCGTCATTGTGCATGATTGTGTATGAATAGATACAACTAATTTTCATGTTTTTGTGTTATCTTCTCTTCCTTAACTTTGCTGTTTGGATATGATAAACGAGGCACCGCTGAAAATATGGTGCAAATGTAATTAGGAAAAATGTATTCGGTAAGGAGGTGGGAAAATAGCACAAAAGATGTGACATAAACTATACTGGAGACTGACGTCACAGAAACAGCAAGTGTTTGTACGTGTAGACGGCAGGAAAAAGCGTTAAAAGAAGGAAGTGCTGGGACGATAGATTTATCTAAGTGCGGTTGCAGGACTTACTGGTGACCTCGATCATAGATAAAGTAAGGTAATTAACGAGGAAATAAATGACCAATGGTAGGATATGCTGGAAGTTTACGGGTAAATCCGTGTAAATACCTGACAGAGAATAATGCAATCAAGGTTAATCACCAAATAGATCTCAAGCTAAAAGATATAAATGATGAGATGCTTTGAAGAATGTTGTGGATGGAAAACAAGCTGTTCTCAATCATGTAAGAGTGGAGGAAGTAAATTTAAATATGATAGTTCTTGTGGGAGTGGTTTTTGAGGACACAAGGATGGTAATGCAGAGATGGACGAAATGATGGGCTACAGGTGAGATGGTGCATATGGGGATGAAAGATAGCGGCTAATCACTGTATGAAAAGCCTTGCTGGATGAGAGAAAGGCTTCCTCAGTAAAACTTATAGATATGACTAGGATTTTTTGGGGTAAAATATTAGGTACTTAGCATTCCGAGAATAAGTATGGTAGGATTTTTTAATTGGAAACTCTCAACAGACAATAGAAGGAGCAGTGTAGGATTTGACAAGAGAGGGAAGGTTTAGACGAGGGACCGAACTTGGAATTCAATTACAATGTGGATAGTCCATGCGGAGAGGAAGGAAAGGTTTAAGTGTGTGATGTGTCTAAACTGGAATGTTTTTGTCGTATTTTTCGAATAAGGGCGAGATGTGCAGAGGTGTAAAGAAGTGATGAAATATTAACTGAAGGGAAGCTATGGATCCTGTGTTTTGAGATCTTTTGATCATGAGAATGAACGATAAAAAACTGATAACATGAGTGAATGATTCAGGGTGTTTGAGATCATGAGAAGAGAATGAACGATAAAAAGCAGATAACATGAGTGAATGATTCAGGGTGTTTGAGAGAAAGAGGAGATCTAGGTCTAGAAAGTGCTCTATTGGGAAGAAATGGCTATTGGAATGAAGGGGCCTTAATATTCAGAAAGTGAGAGGGGGATAGATAATGCAGATCATGACGTGGACGATTTGCTGCACACGGACCTCCTTAATTCTGTACTTGAAGGAAGTGTATTGCAGTGACAGGTAACTATACTCCTTTTTTTTTTTTTTTTATCTGTCCATCCGCCTGTGGTGTTTTTGTATGATAATACTGCGTCCCGGGCTTTAGATAGTTACGCTATTTGTAAGTTTTAGGTAAATAAAAGGATATCTGGGTGTACATTTGCAACTGAAAAGTGTTTTAATAATTTACTGTATGCGAATTACACCGTTAATATTCGAAATAGGATATTATTATAATCGCTGAATGTAAGCTGAATGTAACTATCTAAAGCCCGGGCCGCAGTGTTACCATACAAAAACACCACAGGCGGAAGGACAGATGAAAAAAAAACAGAGTATAGTTTTTACTCTGGATCCACTCATAATAGGAAAAACTTTTTAAAAACTATACATAAATTCGTAATTTAGTTGTTCAGATGTTTGCCTAATCAGCTGGTGGTCCTGGATTCGAGCCATACGCTAGCCAAAAAGCTTCAGGCACATTTCATTCAGTACAGTCGTGTCCCTGTTTATCCGAGCCATGCAATGGGTAACCTGTACGTACTTAGTTTATTGTTTTAGTCAAGACTAGGCTGGAGAAATGCATGGGGCTATTAGCCTCGTCCTAACAGACTTGCTGAGAGCCAAAAGTAATAAAAAGCTTATCATAGGCGATAGCATGGTTCTGAGTGTTTAGGGATTTATATATATATATATATATATATATATATATAATATATATATATACTATATATATATGTATATATATATATAATATATATATATATATATATATAGGAAAAAAGGAAGAACTCGGGGATGATCAAAAGAGTAGCCCTACAAAATGTTCTACAGATGAATTTGTAAAGGAACTGGAAAGGATGGCCCTTCAAACTGAAGAAGTGTAAGTGTGTGTGTGTATGTGTGTGTGCGTGTGTGTGTGTGCAAAGTAAAAGCAAATATTGTGTAGGTGTAATGTGCAGCTAATGCTTTCCAAGTTATCTGCAATGTATTCACTAATGAGTCAATATCTGGGGTACGGATGTGGCAACGACCATTGTCTTCTCATCTCACCTTAAACTCACTTCTTAGGATTATTTGGTTTCTTTGTTATTTATATATAACTTATGTTAAGGACGTGTGTGTGTGTGTGTGCGCGTGCGGGATATCAAAGCATTATGGGTAAAAAAAGTAAATCTATATATATATATAATATTAATATAATATTATTATATATTAATATATATATGGTACGTTTGCCAATAGATGGCACCGACAGGCTCATATACTATTTGGGAGTTGTTGAGGAAGAAGCTTCCTGCGCCTTGCCACTGCCCCTTGAGCACCAAGAACCTTTTTGATCCAAACTCTGGAATTATTATATAGTTGTTGACCGGGGAAATTGACCCTTCAAGCGTATCGGTCTGCCTGTATATCGTGTAAATGTGTTTTTGTAGTGTATATGTTTTTATAGTAAGTATTGCTAATCATTATTTATTAGTGAAGTCTTTCATTATGGCGTTTTGTCCTTATTAGAAATAAGCATAGCTTTTAAGAATAGCTTGTCATGAAAGGTAGTTATTTCTTAGTAGAAGATAAGTTTCTGTTTTGTTTGATACTTTTTTTATTGTAAATAGATACTTTTGCTGAATGTAATGTAATGTATGGACTTAGACTTTCGGTATCTCGGTATCTCTTCGTACTACGATCGAAGGTTCTTGACACTGGGCCCGTCCAGGGTGAGAGCATGAAAAAGTGAAGAGTGAAAATGAGTGACAATCAGCGTTCGGTAGCGATTAGTAGAATTTTTTTTTTTTTTTAAATCTTAAGTTCAGCTTCCGCAGCTTCGTTCAAGAACCCTTAACAGAGAAGCTGAAGAGTATTTGTAGGTTAGATAAGTTGACTTTTGCGAAGTATTATGACGTTTTGGACGGAGACGGAAAATTAAAATAATATGAGAGTATTTGACTAAGAACCGCTTAATTTCAAGTGGTTACAAATTATTTAATGGTAGGGCAAATTCTAGTAGTGAAAATTAAAAGTGAAAGGGAAAAGCAATTAGGCAGTAATAACGAAAGTATTAGTGATGACTGTTCTGGAGCAGTGAGGAACAGGCATAATCATATGGATGTGAAAGCAAAGATTCTTTCATTTTTCTAAATTAAGACTTTATACTTTATTTAATCCTTAAGAAGAGGAAACATGGGCTCCAGATTTGAAGGTTGGAAGTAGAAGCACAAGACTTGAACATGAGGCAAAAAATATACGGCTGGATTTGGAAAGTAAGACAAGATGACTTGCAGTTTCTTGTGTTGACAGTGGGTGAAATCCAAGTAGCGATGGGCAAAAATCTAAATACTGTGCTGCGAAACGTGTGCTTGTATTTGTTGAAACGGAATTCACTTTGGTAATAGTTGGTGAAGGCAGCTACACAGAATATCCTGTAGAGTGTTAGAGTACCTTGATACAAATTTATATAGAGAGAAGACTACGGGTAAGTACGCCACAATGTCTGTGGCTAAGAGTAATTATTAAGTGCAAGACGAGATGTTAAAAGCGTACGAGTGCCCCGCTGATGATTAGTTCCGATCTTGACGGAAATTGCCAAACCTAATTTATTAGTTTAATCAGGAACAGAAATTTCTATATAAAAAATTAATAGGTTCAAGAAAAGTAGATGACGTTGCAAGAAACTAGAAGAATTCATAAAAGAACAATTTAGCGAGTATCCATACTTTAATAGATTTTTTGAGAAACAGTGGCTAAAATAACCGATAAATACGCTGCTAAACATAATTTCTAGGATACATGGGTAAAAGGGAACATAAATCTGAATGTATGAACAGTGGTGCGAAAGTGAGTTGAAATAATGATCCCGTACAACAAAAAAGCGTTATCCGACTTCAAGATTTTTATCTCGCACATAAGTTGTAAACATTGTTATTCCTAACTTAACGTGAAGTGGTCTTCGTAATTAATACTCATACTTAGTACTACTTGCTTCAACTACTAATATTAAAAACAAATAAGGGCGCAAATTAAACACGATCATATACTCTGTTATAAGTGGAAACAAAATAATCGACAGAAATTTAGCCTAAATTGTTTAATAATGGTACTGCGAGGTTTTCCTCCTTTGACACCTTCCAAACATCATTTACACCCAATTTCCATTTCACCGCTGAATGACCTGATAGATCCCAGATCTTGACCTTAATTTCATACTCGAATTAAAATTCCTTAGGATACATACTCGCATAGGGGTTAGTACCATCAGAGTGCACCTCACGCGGTGCACTGTTGGCAGTACTTAAGGTTCATTGCAACGATCCATCGGTCCCTAACTCCAATCCCTTTCAGTCCTTTTACTGTACCTCCATTCATATTCTTTATTCCTTCTTGCTATTCAACCTCTCAACATTTGTTTCATGGTGCAACTGCTTTGAGGTTTTCCTCCTGTTACACCCTTCAAACATTCCTAATTCCAATTTCAAATTCAGCGCTGGGTGACCTTTGACCTAATTTCCACAGTCTTTGTATACTTATCTACCTATGTTTAAGCCTGTACTGTGGGCAGTGTTTCAGTAGTTTACTTACCAGCAAACTGGTGAAGTGGCAGTTGCTGGTGTTTTCTTGAAAATGAATAGAGGAACCTTACACATGGTTGCTTAATTCTGTTAGGAATATGGCCACCAGTAGGGTTTCTAGTGAAGAAACCCCAGGTGGGTTTTGAATTTCGAGCAATTTTGATGAAATTTACGTTTGAGCATTCTCCTTCGTGGAAAAGGTTGACTCGTATTAGTCTCGTTACATTATTAAACAAGGGTATAAACAAAATAACTAGTGCTGAATTGGTCTATTTTTGCTTCAGGAATACAACCTAAAAATGAATCGTATAAAAGGCGGTGGAATACTAGTGGATATTGTTAAAGCTGTAATAAATGACAATCGTTAATCTGAGTACTTCTCATGGATACTGAGAAGTGACGCGAACAGAATGTCATTCTGTTGTATATGGTGGTTGTAAAAGCTAAAGTTTAAAATACAGTAGAATGTTTATTCACCACTGGAAGGCGCCGAAAGTCCATACATATACTCGGAGTCGTTGGAAGTGAAGCTTCCGCACCTGGACGTATTCCTCGAGGTCCCACGACCTCGGGAGTGAAAGGAAGAGGGATGAACGGGAAGTTTGGCTTCGCTAGAGAAGCCTTGAAGTGCATCTTATAAAGCTGTACAGGTTATTTAGATCTACAGTAATATTTAACTGATTTGATAGGGCTATCAAGTACTTGACAATGAAGTGTTTTGTAGTGTTTCGTCTGTATTGAGTTGAAATAAGCGTCCTTGTTGTGAGGGACAGGTAGCATCATTGAACGTAATAATTTTAGTTAAGCCCATTAAATTTGATTTTGAAGTTTACATTAATTTTGTAAATATTTCCTTTTAAGCAATTTGGTATTAAATTCGTCGCATTTTCCTTTTGTATAATTTACTCCTGCTTTCCATTAGCTAGAAATCTTTCATCGTGCTACGAGTGGAGATCCCATGTCTATTATGTATGTGTTAGAAGATCCACACTATCTCAGCTGCTGAAACAGAAAACCACTCTATTTCCCTCCCAGATAGTTATCAGTATGATGGCAGCATTCTTGCCCGAAGAAATTAACTGTTATTTTTAACAAACAGAATGTTATGACATCCAGGTCTCGTTTGATGGATGAAACACAACTCCCGCTTCTAATACACCTCTATTGTTAATTTTTTTTTCATCACTAGTCTTGGAATAAATATTAGTTTATTTTCATTCATCAAATTCTAAGTGTCTCCAATATTTCCTAATTTGTATATTCGTACAGTTCTGCATTTGCTTACTAAAATAAAAAAAAAAATTAAATTTATTGTCTCGCATTGTCTCTTCTTGTTCTTCCTCGAATTCAGTCTTATCCTCATGAGAAAAGAGGCACATCTTGTAATTTGAAACTTTGTTGGTCGAGATAATGTTGGTCGAGATAATGTTGGTCGAGATAACAAATATCTCCACAAGGGAAGGAGACTATATTTTAGCGCACAGATTGGAACCTAATTTGCAATCAGATTAATTAAGGAATAAAGTGAGCAAAGGAGATATGCGCAGAGGGCGTGCAATGGAAAATGAACATTGAAAAGGCAAATATTTCAAATCTGGGTGGTCATTAAGAATATTTACTGGTTACCTGTAAAGGAGGAAACCAATAATTTCAGGGTAACCTTTGTACCGGGTCATCGTCTGTTTGGACTGAAGTTACCTCGTTTGGCGTCTGTCTCGTGTTCAGGTTCTTTTATTTGGGTATACACTAAATTACATTTTATAGAGTTTATTCCCAAACTGTATAAAATGCAGGCTCAATAGTAGGGCAAAGGGTGCCTCGCGGTTGAACAAGAGTTTGCCTTACCCATAGTCATTTTCTTGTTTATTTTTACTGGTTAATGACAGTTTCAAAAACAATACTGCTGTCTTCCCTTCTTGAAATGCTGGGTATGCCCGCTCCTCCCAGCTGACCAGTTTCCTTCCGGCGGTAGTTTTGTTTCCATGGGCATAAACTTTTCCATATTGATTTTACATGTTTATATTGTTAGTTTCAGAGTTTGCAAATATTCCTTTATGCTTGTTGTGCATAGTTTCTTTTAGGCGATATTGTACTTAATCCTGGTCACCAGAACCTTATCACGGAAATGTAGCTTAATATAGCATTGTCCGTGGATTATCTAAGAATAAAAAGAGACTGACATTACTACTGACAATTTTGGGATCTTCTTTTGTTCCAAGAACTGTTGATCCAAGGGTTTTATTAACCCATTTTACTAGAGTGTGATGCCATTCCAAGGGCCTGAAGGTTTGCCCTGTTTATAAAGAGGGGGTTTCTCGGCATCTTGAGAAGTCGTATAAGTGTGGATGTCATGAAACGCATGTAATTGAAGTCTGACTACTAAATCTGTTTTGCTCTATAGGACCATGATTTGGATGACAATGTAGTATATGACCGCGTAATAAAATGGCATCAGGTCAGAAAGTTGACTCGAAGGCTTGTTTAGTTTGTATCGGGCGTGACAATGCTAATCCTACAGGTAATCTGTATCTGGTTGTAAGGAGTAAATAAATGGACCCCTATAAGCAATTTGGCAACAGCCTTGAACTTTTCAAAGTTGCAAGGATTATATCTTGTCGGGTAGGTTTGCAGGTAGGCTTTTCTTATAGATTAAGGCTCTGTGGAGATGGATCGGGTTGTTCCTGACGTTATCCTTTAAAGGAAGGTAACTTGAAATCCCAGGCCACTTGGGTGGAGTGGTATGTATTGAAAACCGAATAAAACTGGGTGTGTCTGAGGAGAATTCTCGAGTCGTTTTAAAGCCTTGTCAGATTTAACACTACAGGTAAGCTTGCCTATCATGAATAATAAGCATCATACTATTTATGGAGGAACAGTCGATTAGACTTTGTGGCATAGTTTTATTTTGTTTAGAAAATTCGCTTGGGTAGTATGAGAGCGCTTATAATGAGAGTGTAATGGAGATTTTAATTTACAGCGGTGGTGACCATACATGGTGGTTTCATCTTAGGTCACTACTCGGAGTTGATTCTAGCAGGTCTTCCCTTGTAGGAGCTAATGGAACTGTTGAATTTTGCCCTAAGCAGAAGGCAGAACTTTTGGCTTGAGTCTTTGTGCGAACAAAGTGGTGAGTTGTCGGTGTCATGCTTATGCTTTCCAGAGCATAAGTGGTGTCCAATGACTCAGATCAATAGAAGTCAAAACTTTGCTTCTGGGGTTTTTATTACGGTGACATAGACCCAATGGTATCTCTTCAATCTTGATTAAAGAGACTGCAAAGTTCGTTGCTCCTAAGATTACCACTACGTATAATCAGAAGGTTGCTCAGTTGCAAGCTTTATTTAATCTTGAGAAATTGCTCTCGCAACATTTTCCTGTTTGTTGAAGATAACATGCAGGCAGCATTGTAGTTTGGGTTTCGAAAAGGTCTTTGTTCTTGTTATGCTCTCTTGTCTAGAATAGATCAACAGTCTTTGAGAACTCTTGATAAGGGTGCAGAGGCTTACGTGGTTGGTTTAGAGTTTTGTGAAGCCTTTGACCGTGTGAATGATGAAGCACTCGTCTACACGCTAATATTATTGGGAATTGGTGGATCTTTATCATAATTTTCAACTAACTCTTAAGAATTCAAAGGGTTTGTGTTAAATGTCATTTCTGGTGTTCAAGGTAGTGTTTTTGGCCTTTGCTATTTATACATATTCAAGTGGCAAGGTCTGGAGAACGCACTTGATTATCTTTGCTAATGCTGCTCTTCTATCGGATGTTAGTCGATACAGAGAACTTTTGGCTTTGCAGCCTGATTTACTTTTAAATGGTAGGGCTTTTGATGTCAGTGTCCCGATTAAGATTCCAGGTGTAACTTTCATCTTGATAAGAAATTGACTTGAGAAGCATAAACGTAATAAGCTTCCCCTGTTTCTCAAAAACTTATCTCGTGGAAACTCTTTCGAATGTTCAGTGATAAAGCCTTAGATTTAGGCGTTTTAGTCTCTCTCTCTCTCTCTCTCTCTCTCTCTCTCTCTCTCTCTCTCTCTCTCTCTCATTCGGAGTACTGGTCACCATTGTGGTCTTGTGTGCTGACTCGCATCTTGACATTTGTCATCATTCAACGAGATTTTGCCGACTCTTACTGTTGACTTGCGGCACAGACGTAGTTGCATGAAATTCACTACAACGATAAACTACCCTCTGAACTCTTCTCCACCTGACCTGTTATAGCCGTTTTGCTCGCAACCCTTGGCAAGCTGCAGCTGCGAACAGTGCGTCGTTTTCTATTGTCGGGTTTACTGCTCAGTTTTGGTAGGAGTTTGACCATTATCAAACCTAAAATGTAGAATAGTGCATTTGTGGAGCCTTCTGATCTCCAAATTTTCAAGCGAGCGGCAAATTCATTCCTGCTTAGCTGCTGACTTCTCCCGAATTCGGGTGTATCGGTTATTTTAGATTAGCGAATATTTATTTATAGCATTTTCCTATACTTCTCAACCTGCAGGTTGTTCCCTTTTGAGTTCTTTTGAGTGCATAGTCTGTTGACTCTGCCCATAAGGGTTTTCAGCTGAAGATTAACATGAAAGAAAGACCCTTTCTTTGGCTTTTAGAAGTAGGATTTATTCTTAACAAATATCTAAAAAAAAAAAATTAAGATAGCCAGAAATACAGTACATAGACTTGAATAGTTTGTTAGATTAACAACAGAGGCCAACAAAAGTTATGAGCATCCTAAAAAAAATAAAAATAAAATAGATAAAAATAGCATTCCCCTAATGTGAGAACCTCGAAGAGTTTATGATTTTTCAGTATTCAAACCTTCCCTGACTTATTGGTAGAATATTACTGGCACTTCAATAAAGCTTTCTTCTTATGTCATCCTTCGTTAGTATTTTTACTTTTATCTTACTGTCCGTAACCGTTTCCACACAAATGCTGCTTAGCTGCCCGGAAAGCTATATGCTCGTTTTTTATGCAAAAATTACTTCTCCATCCCTGTTCAGCACCGTGGCGTCTCTTATCCGCTAGAGTATTTATAATAGTGTGAATAAGAAGCAAGTGATTCATTTCCCAAGTAAACTTTTTTTCAGAAGTTTCATTTTACTTGTATATTATTGAAGCATGGTTTTAATTTAGCTGGTTTCTTTCAATTAGTTAACTTAGGTAGCTTCTGTCACTTCCCTAACTCGATAGGATTTTTTTTTTTTTTTTTGGTTTTCATTCGTCTTGGAGGGAACATATTCTAAGAACCTCAATTTTGCGTCGTAATTTACTTCCTGCATGGTTTGTTTCGTTTAGGTCCTGTCCATTGTTGGCTAATATATCTTATGATCTAATCTTATTTCAAATGACGAGAACCTTTGGGAATATACAGCTCAAATTCAAACAATATTACGATGAAGAAATGATTGACAAATATCAACCTTTTGCAAATCGATCAAAACGTCAGCCATTAAGCGATGAGGGAAGCAGTCATTTGCTTACCTATAAATAGTAGTTAGTGGTAAGGAATGAAATGATTATTTATGATAGTGTACAACTCGAATATTTGTTTGAAATTGGCAAAATAATTGTATAACTTGGGCATTAACTCAGGTTGCCACAACTGATATATGTAATCTATCTATTGTTAGTACTATCTTTACGTGATCATATAATACACGAATAAAGAATTCTCGTCAAAATCTACAAACATTTCCATCAGAACCAACTTCTAGGATTAGCTGAGTACTTTGTCATCTACTGTAAAGCTTGATCAGAATAAAATTTCCATCTAACTACCTCTCATGAATGCCTTTTGTGTGGAATTTTCAGTATGCTGTCTCCCAACTAGAAGTATTTATGGATTATACTGTAGTTATTTTCAGCTTCCTGTTAATTTGTTGATTTATTTAATTTCATGGACGCTTTGTATTCTGCTGTTAACTATCGTCCGTATAGACCGTGCGTTGGATGAAGAGAAACTACGACCCTAATGAATAGTCATTCTTGAACAGTTTATTCACTGCATTTGAAACCAGTGTTCCAGAGTGTACTATATGTCAAACGAACGATGACCTGTCTTGCATAGTATAAGAATGGTCGTAGATATTCCAGTTAATTTACTAACATTGAGAAAGAGAAATCGAAGAGGGGAAGAATTTGTATTAAGTAAATTATTTTACCATTCAAGTTAAAAATAACACTAATATAGTCATGTTCATTAATTGCGTTGGAGTTTTATATTCCATGCTATAACGTTTTGCGGGAAATAAATTTCGTAAATTTCGTCTTAAGAACCTCCTTAACAAGCAAAATTAATAATAATAATAATAATAATAATAATAATAATAATAATAATTGAATAATGATAATGAAATAATGATCTAATGATAATGATAATGATAATGATAATGATAATGATAATGATAATGATAATGATAATGATAATGATAATGATAATAAGAGGGAGTACCCAACTCAAGAAAAGAGGCAACAGAATTAACCATCTGATGTTCACGGACGACATCAAGCTGTACGGTAAAAGCATCAAGGAAATAGATACTCTAATCCAGACTGTAAGGATTGTATCTGGGGACATCAGGAATAGAAAAATGTGCCTTAGTCAACATACAAAAGGTCAAAGTAACAAGGACTGAAGGGATAAAGCTACCAGATGGGAACAACATCAAACACATAGATGAGACGGGATACAAATACCTGGGAATAATGGAAGGAGGGGATATAAAACACCAAGAGATGAAGGACACGATCAGGAAAGAATATATGCAGAGACTCAAGGCGATACTCAAGTCAAAACTCAACGCGGGAAATATGATAAAAGCCATAAACACATGGGCAGTGCCAGTAATCAGATACAGCGCAGGAATAGTCGAATGGACGAAGGCAGAACTTCGCAGCGTAGACCAGAAAACGAGGAAACATATGACACTACACAAAGCACTACACCCAAGAGCAAATACGGACGGACTATACATAACACGAAAGGAAGGAGGGAGGGGCCTACTAAGCATAGAGGACTGCGTCAACATCGAGAACAGAGCACTGGGGCAATATCTGAAAATCAGTGAAGACGAGTGGCTCAAGAGTGCATGGGAAGAAGGACTGATAAAAGTAGACGAAGACCCAGAAATATATAGAGACAGGAGAAAGACAAACAGAACAGAGGAATGGCACAACAAACCAATGCACAGACAATACATGAGACATACTAAAGAACTAGCCAGCAATGACATGTGGCAATGGCTACTGAGGGGAGAGCTCAAGAAGGAAACTGAAGGAATGATAACAGCGGCACAAGATCAGGCCCTAAGAACAAGATATGTCCAAAGAACGATAGATGGAAATAACATCTCTCCCATATGTAGGAAGTGCAATACGAAAAATGAAACCATAAACCACATAGCAAGCGAATGTCCGGCACTTGCACAGGACCAGTACAAAAAGAGGCATGATTCAGTAGCAAAAGCCCTCCACTGGGGCTTGTGCAAGAAACACCAGCTACCTTGCAGTAATAAGTGGTACGAGCACCAACCTGAGGGAGTGATAGAAAACGATCAGGCAAAGATCCTCTGGGACTATGGTATCAGAACAGATAGGGTGATACGTGCAAATAGACCAGACGGGACGTTGATTGACAAAATCAAGAAGAAAGCATCACTCATTGATGTCGCAATACCATGGGACACCAGAGTTGAAGAGAAAGAAAGGGAAAAAATGGATAAGTATCAAGACCTGAAAATAGAAATGAGAAGGATATGGGATATGCCAGTGGAAATTGTACCCATAATCATAGGTACACTAGGCACGATCCCAAGATCCCTGAAAAGGAATCTGGAAAAACTAGAGGCTGAAGTAGCTCCAGGACTCATGCAGAAGAGTGTGATCCTAGAAACGGCGCACATAGTAAGAAAAGTGATGGACTCCCAAGGAGACAGGATGCAACCCGGAACCCCCGCACTGTAAATACCACCCAGTCGAACTGCAGGACTGTGATAGACCAAATAAATAAATAAATAAATAAAAAACATAACCATTGCAGCTCGACTGTTGTAATAATGGCAGACGTTATTATTGCGTTGTCATGAATGTTGCCACAGTGAAAACACAACTGAATAAACTTTAACATTCCTTGACGATTGGTTTCACAGTGATATCAGTAATTGTGTATAAAAAACCATAAAAATCGGCGTTTTATTCTTCGCATGCACTCTGTTGAGATATGATTGTGTGTGTGTGTGTGTGTTTACTGTACATTAATTGGTTTACGGTCACAAATATTACATGACAAGGGACAACTTATATCATGAAGTCACGTGTAGGTATCTATTGTGGTTTAAAATTTCAAGCATTGTATCTGTACCTATAATATATATTACACACATGTTTGGCCGTGTTTTTACCTTTGAAAAAATAATTCCAACAATGAAAAACCTACCTCCAACAATGAAAAACCTACCATATATTTATTCATAAATAAACAATGATTTAATGTATTATATGTTCCATTTGGCAAACCAAAGAGTATGGGTAATCATACGAGTTAGTAATATGATTTATATAGAACCTACTGGGCCTAATCACATGATAAGTGTTTTCTTTATATAAAACCAAAACGACATGCAGACTTCACCATGTACTCACACTTAATACTGCAATCACTGAATGCAAATAGTAGTAGAGAAAATAAGCCTACGGGTCCAAGTGGGATACGAACCCGTGCATGTTACATTATTAACTTGCCTGAGTTTGAATATCTGTGTGACGAATATCGGTGTGAAGGTAAGTTTCCTACTATGAGATTCAGGGCCTCTGTAACACGGTTTTTTGGATTTTGCTCCTTATCAAAGCATCGGATGTACCTGAAAGTTGACATATGTATATTTTACAACCACACACAAATTTTGTCAGCATTATCAGTAACCTAAACCCGATAGTTTTTATTTGTATAGAGTAAAAATGATCTGGCCGACGCCATGGCCAATGATTGCGAGCCAAGAGTCGAAAAACATTCATTACGTAAGCAAAGTAAACATCGTTTTACGAAATGTTGCCCCGCCCATCCACCAGACAAACCCATTCACTGTATTCCATCGGCTCTGAAACCCATAGTAGTCCAGAATGGCTAACAGGATTTGGAATTGTCCCCGTGGTTGCAAAACTGCATTTGTCTTACGACTTGCAACTTTATACAGTCAAAAGAAAACCCGTGGCCATACTTACTATAGCCTGAATAGGTGATTATTCAGTTTCTAGTTTAAATCCAGTGTTTATGGTCTGATTTGTATTTAGCGTAACGTTTAATGTCATTCAGGATTTTGAACATTTCCATTAACTATTCACTATGCCACCAAGAGAGAGAGAAAGAGAGAGAATGTATGTAAACAGTCTTTATATAACTATTTTTGTTAAAATAAGATTTTTATCCAAAGTAAATACAAGCTTATATGTGCTAAAATCTCCAGCAGACCAACGGATCATCCGATATAATTTTTTCCTCTTCTTTAGTCTGAACGAACATTTGGATATAAAGACTTTATGAATGGCGGAACGATACATAGATGTGGGTGGGGTATCTGTGCTAGCGTAGTAATACTACTGTAGCAGTAGTCCCGCAAAATTAGTAATAGCAGCAATATACATGAATTAAACGTTTAGGCCAACAGCTGGGATCCTTGAGGATCATTTAGCACTTCTTACAACTGCTCGAGATATGAATTTTTATAGCCAGAAGTCAGATTTTCTAATACAACAATGTCCGTGATAGCCTTCAGTGTTATCCTGAATTACAACGAGGCCAAAGTGGGTGGAGCCTCATGAAGTCATCATTCTGACGATAATTATTGATGAAGGTTTAAAGCCAAAATACGGCACCGGCTATTTTTTTTCCAGTAAATAGGTAGATAGCCGATAAATAAAAATTGCTTGACATTGGATACAGCTGTTATCAAATCAAGCTTGTCTACTATGTCTTTGAAAATTACCAACTATTCCCTACATCTTGTCGATCTGATTGTGACCTATAAAGTAGATTATAATTTCTTAGGACACTTATTTTGGGAGTTAGATTAATAATCGAAGTGTTTTAGTATTTATTAACACATTTTGTTGGTTTGTTCATTATGACAATTATCAGTGGAGAGGATTCAGAGTTCATAAAGGTGTACTGCTTTGCTTGTATTTAAATTTCTATGCCATTGTTGCCAGAGGTATAGCCTTCGTTACGTATAGCCAATCATCCATCGAGAAAGAGGGAAGAAATGCTGTCATAAGTTACGTAACGAGTGCGTTCGAAACCTTTTCTCTGAGTAAGTTGGCCCGTCTTCAAAAAAAGTCACTTTTACATTAGAAGTACCAAATTTATTCAACCTACGTAATGCAGAATATAGTCAAAATTTATGTGTAGATGTAATGTGTATTCTGAATAAGCGTTATATTTATGAAATGCATAGATAAAAAGTTATTGCCAAAAAACCGTGTTACAGAAGCCATGAATCACATAGTAGAGTATTCTAATTTGAAATTCAATGCATACAGAAGTAAGAGCATCCAAAAAAATCTGAGGAAACGAGTGGTTAAGAGAACAATGTTATTGTTACAATAATTGTAACAATAACATTGTTCTCTTTATAGCTCGATTTGATGAAAACACTCGAGATCCCGTTATAGAGGAGTTATGGTAGTTACATTTGACAACGTTCTCAAGGGTCGTTTGAGAGAGACCTTACCTTACCTTACAGACCTTACATCTTGTTCGGGTTGCCCCAGGTCCCTCAGTGTGAGGCACCTCTAATGTCTACCAGAGAGTTGCTAGTGCATCTTCGGGTATATTTTGCATCTGCCAATCTTGGATGGTCTGGGATGCAGCTTAGATATTTGTCGAGCTTATTCTTAAACACATCTACGCTCACTCCTGATATATTCCTCAGATGAGCTGGCAACCCATTGAATAGATGCTGCATCGTCGATGCTGGTGCGTAGTGGATTAATGTTAGTGTGTTTTCCTTATTTTCCTGGTATAGTTTTGGGCACTATTAATCTACCTCTGCTTGCTCTTTCTGATATTTTTAGCTCCATGATGTTTTCGGCGATTCCTTCTATCTGTTTCCATGCCTGAATTATCATGTAGCGTTCTCTTCTCCTTTCTAGACTATATAATTTTTTAAAATTGTAGTCTTTCCCAGTAGTCAAGATCCTTAACTACTTGTATTCTAGCTGTAAAGGACCTTTGTACACTATCTATTTGTGCAATATCCTTTTAATAGTGTGGGTACCATATCATATTGCAATATTCAAGTGGACTACGAACATACGTTTTATAAAGTATAATCATGTGTTCAGCTTTTCTTGTTTTGAAGTGCCGTAACAACATTCCCATTTTTGCTTTACATTTTGCCAATAGAATTGCTATTTGATCATTGCATAACATGTTCCTATTTATCATCACACCAAGGTCTTTAACTGCTTCCTTATTTGTGATTGTCTCGTTATTAGGTCCCCTATATGCATATAGCTTTCCTTCTCTAGCTCCATCATTTATTGATTCAAATTTATCAGAGTTAAATACCATCCGATTTACCTCTGCCCATTCATATACTTTGTTAAGGTCTCTTTGTAGTGCGTTCCTATCTTCATCACAAGAAATTTCTCTACTTATTCTTGTCATCGGCGAAACTACTCACTACCGATTCCTTAACATACTGCCTATGTCTGCAATCATAATAACAAACAGCAATGCAGCTAGCACTGTACCTTGTGGCACACTGGATATTACCTTAGCTTCATCCGATTTCTCATCGTTTGCAATAACCATCAGTTTTCTGTTGTGTAAAAATTATTTTAACCATCTTCCTACTTTGTCCACTATATTATGTTTTCTAATTTTCTTCACTAATATATTATGATCTACCTTGTCAAAAGCTTTTGCAAAGTCTAGATAAACCACATCTGTTTCTTTTCCGTTTTTCATATTTTTGTATATGTTCTCACGGTGGACTAACAATTGGGTTTGTGTACTTTTTCCAGGTACAAAACCATGTTGTCCTATATTAAACAAATTATTTTCTATTAAATGTTTCATAATATTTTGTCTTCATTACCCTTTCATACACTTTCATAATATGTGATGTTAGACTCACATGCCTATAATTACTTGCCTCTAGTCTTGATCCACTTTTGAAAGTAGGGGTAATATATGCTAATTTGTCCTCATCATAAATCTTGCCTGTATCTACACTTTGCCTTAATAATATTGCAAGGGACTTTGCGATAGAATAAACTACTTTCTTTAACAAAATAGCAGGGACACCATCAGGCCCAGCTGCTGCTCCATTTTTAATTTCATTAATAACCTGCACAATATCAGCTTCATTAATATCTATGTCTGATAAATATTCACTATTTTCATCACTTATTTCTGTATCATTATCTTCATTATCAATTCTAGGGGTAAATTCTCTCTTACATCTTTCTACTTTGTTGAATATTTCCTTTTTTTCATTCGTTAATCTCCGTCCAATTCTTAGAGGGCCTATTTCTATTCTTCTTTTATTCATCTTTTTTGCATACGAGTACAATAGTTTGGGGTTTTGCTTGATATTTGCTAGGGTTTTTTCTTCCAAGTCCCATTTTCTTTTGATTGTATAATCTTTTGTTCTGCATTTTCTATTTTACTTTTTAGTTCCATCACTTTCCATGCATTTTTTTTCTTTGGCAAGACCTTTTTCCACTTTCTGATTTTCTGGAGCAAGATCCTTCTGTCTCTTGGTATGCATGACTGATGTTTGCTTTTCTTCTTCGGTATATATTTATCCACTATTTTCTCTAATATTTTATATAATATCTCCATATTTACCTGTATATCATCACTTACGAAAATGTTACCCCAATCTTTGTTTAATTCTTCATTTATTTCTGACCATTTTATATTTTTACTGTAGAAATTGTATTTTCCGTATCCTTCCCACTTTTTCATCTCTTGTTTATCTCTGTTTTCACTTGCTTTGGAATGGACTGTTAATTCTATGACATTATGATCTGAAATACTCGCATTACAAACTATTATTTCTTTAAAATAATTCATCTCGTTCACAAATACTAGGTCTAAAGTATTTTCCTTTCTTGTTGACAGGTGATTTATTTGTTGAATGTTATATTCTAGTAGCATATCTAAGAGCTTTTCAAATTGCCTCTTATCTTCTGCACTACTATTATTCTCTTTTTTATATGTATAAATACAACCACAATCTCCTATTCGTTCTTTCCAATCTACGAAAGGAAAGTTAAAGTCTCCGGATAGGAGAATAGTCCAGTCCTTATGATTTCTACATATATCATCCAATTTTTCTATTATTGTGTCAGACTTCTTAGTATTAGGGGGTCTATATATTACTATGCTCATTAATTTTTCAGATTCAAATTCTACCGCTATTAGTTCACATTCCGAGTTACTATATTTCTCATATTTTTCCTTGTTTTATGTCTTCCCATATATCGCGGTTCCCCCTTGATTCCTATTTTTCCTATTTGATCTATAAGTTTGGAACCCTTTTATTTGATCGTCATTCCCAGTCTCTTGGGAATACCAGGTTTCACTTATATTCATTATACCTATTTTCTTTTCAATTTGGGTTAGTTCTTCTAAGAACTCTATTTTTCTTTTTGAGTTACTCGTAACTAAACCCTGCGCATTCATCTCTATGATGGTTTGTGTGTTATCTCCTTCATTTTATATGGGTAATAATAAGGATTTTCCCATGCCTCTTTCCTGTTTTGGTATGTTGTTCTTTTCTTCATTTCCAGAAATTCTGACATTAAAAAATCCAACTTTTCCAATATATTTGATCTTCCTTCATCATAATTATTCATTTTGTGTATGAATCTGCAATTTTCTCTGTATCTGCACCATCCCCTAGCATCGTATATGCAGTATTTGTCTCTTGAGCTGTATCTTGGAGCTGATGCTTGCAAATTCTTTGCTGACACTCCATAGCACGGTGATGGCTTTTTTTCCTTCACCTCATGTTCTTAGTTCCTTTCTTTATTTGTTTCTTTTCTATTTTGGAGTTTATTATTTAATTGATTATTTAATTGATCTTGATTCATGGCTACAGGGTGCATATATTTAAATTTTTTTTAACTTACATCCTTTTCCTTCTTTTAGGTTTTTGCCAATTTTTGGATGTAGATCTCTGCATTCATCCTCATAGCCATCTAGGTATGCACATTTACCATAGATTTCATAATTGTGACATACCTTGGGATGTTTGTAGTAACATCTTTCACCGAATCTGTAATTCCTTCTTTTCAAAAGGGTGCAGACTTTGTCTTTCTTTTCTATTTTTTCTAGCTCCTTCCCATCAGTATGCAGATTTGGGTAAAGCCTCTTCGGGATTTTATTTTGTGTTGTCATGTCGTAATTTATTACAGAGAGAGAGAGAGAGAGAGAGAGAGAGAGAGAGAGAGAGAGAGAGAGAGAGAGAGAGAGAGAGAGAGAGTGAGTGGCTGGCTGTTTTGGTTGTTGGATCGTTAGGTTGCTGGATTGTTAGGTTGTTTGTATTCGTGTGAATGGATTGTTAGTAAGCGAATTGCTCGTTCGGCAAGGGGTTGTTTTTTCTGTTGGGTCGGTCGCAAGTCTGGTCTGTATTTTGAGTCAGTCTGTTATCAGAGCCTGTGGTGGAGAGTCAGTTGGGTGGGTCCTCTAGTGTGTGGATGAGTGAGTGGTTGGAAGAGATAAACATGAGCCGAATGTCAGTGAGCAAATGGGTCTGGGAGATCAACAGTTACTGTTAGTTAAGTATGGAAGAAGGTAAAGAAAGGGAAAAGCGAGGACTGCATGATAAGGGTGTTAGTGTTAAGAGTACAAACAGTTGATAAGGTATGTAATACGGATGACTTTGAGGGAATGAATGATACGTATAGCGTGTATATGTTTGAATTAACAGGGATGAGTGAGATTTCAGTAGGAAGGGAGCAGAGTAGTAAGGTGGTGGTTAGTAGTACGGATGAGTCTGCAAGAGTTTAATAGAACTTGAATGAGCTGAGTGGTTTGGTAGCAGAAATAGAAGAGGTATTGGGGTCAGAATTGGAAGGTGTGGATGAGATAGTAAGTGAGATTTGGAGGGATGATAGTGAGGAAGGTAGTGGGAGTCTGAATGGAGGTGATTTGGAGGACGTGAATGCTGATGTAAATGAGAGATTGTATGAGGGTCCTCAAACGAGATCCAGAGGGCCTGCCTCCGAGCATCCTTGGGTGTTGCGAACTTGCGAAAGGTGATTTAGTGTGGATGATGTGAGTGTTAAGGAGACGTTGTCAGATGTAACGGGGAGGAAATATGGAGGAGTTATGGTAGTTGCATTTGACAACGTTCTCAAGGGTCGTTAGAGAGAGAGAAAGAGTGGCTGGCTGTTTTTGTTGTTGGCTTATTAGGTTGTTTGTGTTTGTGCGAATGGATAGTTAGCAAGCAAATTGCTTGTTCGGCGAGGGGTTGTCTGTTGGGTCGGTCGCAAGTCTAGTCTGTATTTTGAGTCTCTGTGATCAGAGCCTGTGCGGAGAGTCAGTTTTTTTGGCAGCAGTCTGGAATATTATTGATGGCTAGTTGTTTTGCGTTTTGAATTTGTTTGAATTATTGTTGATATTGTGTGTTTAAAAGTTGTTGTGCCTGTGTTGTTGAATTTGTTGTGCTTGTGAGTTCTGTTGTGTTGGGACAGTGCAGCTCCTCGCCCTGAGTGTATCAAGTATATGTAAAAGCACGTGTTTAGAGTTTTATTCTTTTCTTATTAATTTGTTTATTTTTTTTAGTTTGTGATCCCGCCACACCGCATAGCTCACAATAGTAGTAGTAGGCGGAAATTGTGTAGAACAGCTCCCTTGCTCGTTTGTATTCCTCCATTGTGCTGCAGTTAATTTTCTCTTGTAATGCCATATGTATTTCATAAATTTCTTCCTATTTTCAATTTCTTCTTTCAACACATCTGCAAACAGAAGGATATTAGCCATTAATTCCTCTTTATTTTCTTTATGGCTGCTGCACAAATCTGAGTATTCCTAATGTCATTATATGCTAGACGGTCGAGTAAGAAATTTTCAAAGTTTTCAGTCATTACTTCTCGGCACAGTCACAATCAATTTGTATCTTTCCCTTTTAACCTTTTCCTATCGTTTAAATCTAGTATAGTGTACGTAGTCCTACTGGTCAGCATGTTTTTTCTTATGCTGATTTCTTCTTATGCCATATATTTTCTATAGATTTTTAGGTTTTGTCATTCATTTATCTCGGCCATGCTCGTTTGTCCAATACCTGCTTACCTTATTACGATGCACTTTTGTTTTACTTCATTGCGACAGAAGAAGATATTTTCCAAATCGCTCCCTTTTGTCATAAATGTGGAAAAGAGAAATAAAAGATGAAGAAATTTATGATAATTCTAGTGGTTCAATACTTCTCTTCAAAGCCAGAACAAACTCTCTTAATTTAAATATAGCAAAAAGGCACCAGAATGAGAACACCTGTTGTCCTTTTTGCCGTAATACAGAAGAAGACATATTTCATTTCCTTTTATATTGTGGTACATATAGAGAAGAACGTGTTAAAGCAATAGGGCTACAGCAACCCTATGAAGAGAAGGAAAGTGACATAGTCGGGAAATTTTTATTTACAGGTAACAACGAAATAAGAAAAGAAACCATATACTTGATGTGGAAAAAAAGAGAGAAAAAAAGGAAAGAGCTCAACAAATAAACAAAACTAGAAAAAAACTCAAGAATTAGAGGCGCCGTTGCAAAGGCATTGCCTCGACCCATAACTACTACTACTACATACCCAAGCATTGTTTACGTTGTCAATACCAATTGACAGTGGTATTATATGTAGGTAGTAGTAATACACGTACTTGTGCTTATCAGGTTATTAGGTAATCTACCTCGAGGGTGAGCATGTTTTTCATCTGAAAGTAGTTTATTTCCTCTTGCAGAATTCAATTAGTAACATGTATTCAGATCTTAAAGTCTGTGTAGTAGGGCTAGCCTATTATTTTTACCTAGATACCTAACTAGCAAATAACAGAGGGCAAACGGCCTATCCTGAGGTGAATTAAAAAGACGACGGTACCGGTGCATAAGCATAGGCTAGGTAACCTCTTGGTAAAACTTGACAAAGCTTGCGCGGCCTATGAAGCGCCAAAAAAAACACGAAAAACGTATGTTTTGGCCTAATTTTCGATAACATGCAGTTAAATATTAGTATATATATATAACTATAGAAACGGTAATGGGGGACCCTGTTGGGAACCGGGGTTTTTGGGTGGGGGAACACAGACAGAATAAAGGGCAAATGGATAGTGTTTCCAGGCGTAATTTTCGTAAAACGGTAAGGGGGGACCTATTGGGAAACCGGGGTTTTTGGGTGGGGGGAAACAGAGACGACAAAAATTAACACTGGGAAATCCACGAAAACGGCTGTGAGGCTGACCCCTTACTCTACATACAAACCCAATTAACACTGGGAAACCCACGAAAACGGCGGTGAGGCTGACCCCTTACTCTACATACAAACTGACACCGCTAGCCTAAGATGTTTCTTGCCTACCTAAGAAACCTCCCGCATTCGGACATGGCTGGCCTAGGCTACGTGTTAGGTATAGGTATGTACCGAAACCCACGAAAACGGCTGTGAGGCTGACCCCTTACTCTACATACAAACCCAATTAACACTGGGAAACCCAAGAAAACGGCGGTGAGGCTGACCCTTTACTCTACATACAAACTGACACGCTAGCCTAAGATGATTCTTGCCTACCTAAGAAACATCCCGCATTCGGACATGGCTGGCCTAGGCTACGTGTTAGGTATGAAGCGCCAAAAAACACACGAAAAACGTATGTTTTGGCCTAATTTTCGATAACATGCAGTTAAAGATTAGTAGTTCGAACACATGGGCTGATAGCCTACGCGGAGGTTCGGAGGTGCGGACATGATGTGCGGCCCTGTCTACGACTTACCAATAAGACCACTACATTTGTAAAGTTTTACCGTTCGAACACATGGGCTGTTAGCCTACAACATTCTAGTAGTATACCTTTTTATCGATAATTTTTAACATCCATTGTTACTTGTAAAAACTTAGTAATTTCTAGAATGCCATGATTACTGTTTTGGCCGAGTTCACAGTTCGAACACGTGGGCTGTTAGGGTAAGTGAATGTTCGGAAATGGTCACCGGCCCTGTCTTCCGCTTGCCAATAAGAACACTTATCTGCTATTTACTACCTAAACGCTTTGACCCTTAACCAGAAAACATTTACCTTAACTTACAGACATCAATTAACTTACCTTATTATTGGGAGTCGTCAAATTCGTGCTCGGCGGGGGAAACGGGAGGTGGGTACAGGTTCGCGACCGCACGCATGAACACGTGAAACCGGGCTTCGTACTTTGGATATTTTCGGCGGAAGAGATGGTTTGCCAGGTACTTAACGAACGAGTCCTCCCTTCTGCCGTATTTAGGTACGTCAGCCCTCGCGTCCCTCCAGCAACGTTCGATGTTCTGGGTTGATGCCCCAGTTTCGGGATCCACGAAATTTTTGGAGTGGTTCACGGTTTCATGCGTGTAGCCCTCCAGTTGCAACTGGGAGTATGCTGCCCAACAGTCGCTGATGATCTTGGTTCCCGGTAATATCCACTTCCGTATTTGGGCAACTAACGTTTCCCGTGAACGGTCGGGTACCGGGACCATAAACGTTTTTTTGGAATCACGTTCGAACCCGCCGAACACCCACACTCCTTCAATGTACCTCCCTCTATTGTATTTTCGTTTCCCGAACTTGGCTTCGTCAATTTCGACGATTTTGCCGGGCCCACCTATTGGAGTACTACTATGTTCAATATGATGTAATATAACTTCCCGACAAAAGTTGTACCAATCATTTACGGTACGTTCACATACACTAGCGGCATGTGCAACTTCTATCTGAGTACACCGGCTAAAGTTAAAAAAAAACTAAGAAGAAGAACTTGCTCTATAGAAATATGAACACTTTCGAACCACGTTCCAGTGAAGCCAGACACGTTTAGACGGCAACGTGCTCGACGATCATCCGAATTTTTTATGACTTTATCACACCGGAATCGATTGTTTTTTGTCAATTTTACAAAGTTAAGGCAACTCGGGCACCTATACGTTAACTTTAACACCTTATGCCTTGCAAAAAAGTCGAGGGTTGACTGCCGATCCCTAGAAATAACGGAGATATCAACAATGGTTAAATCACAACCGTTGCACAGATCCATTACGTTCGCGGGCTGAAATCAAATGAACGAATTCAGGGGAATGTAGGCAAACCTAGCCGAATCGGGCTTAATCCTAGGCCTACGATTGGTTGGCCTGAATCAAATTTAAATTAGAGCATATGATAGGCCAATTAGAACGAACCTGCGCATGCGCAGTAACGAGAAACTGGTCGGCGCATGCGCAAATGCCTTTGACCCAACCTCCGAAATGCCCCCGACCGTAACGTCGCAAGCGGCGATCGGAAGAACTATTGGAGAGCGACCTTTCGTGCCCCCATTAAGAAGTACTGGGGACTTTACCAAAAATCCTGTTTGGTAACGAAATTGTGTGATAATTAAATTGTCCTATTTTGGTCGGGTAAGTGTATCATCAGGTATAATTTAGAATGAAGAAGAAGTTATCTTCTATGGTGTTCTGCCAGTTACGCACTCGTTACCGAGATACAAGGCCGCGAAAGCTTTCTCAAGAATTACCCATTATAACGCGTCCTGACACCGGAGATGGGCATCAGTCGCGACTTCTTGTCGGTGAAAAACGGAGCTAAAGACCTCTACTCTCCTTTCGAAGTAAGTATTTTCTCCAAAGTTAGAAATTAAGGCCAAATTTTAAGATTTAAACAGAGGGTACTGAAAAGGGTGGCTACGGCAGTGGAAATCTCACCAAAACGCTTTAGAAATTTTTACTTACAACTAAAAATGTTTCGAAGATTGACGCTATCTTGATGTTTACAGAGTCGCCTGTGTCAACAAACTTCCCATTTCATGTGCTAAATCTGCACACCACTTGTACCCATAGACGCTGGGGCACTTTCATCACAACAATCGTAAACCCACCTCTTACCAGCACTTATTCGTACTTATTCAAGGGGACTACGGCATTCTTTGCGGCGTTTTGCGCTCTTCAATTGTTTATCAGTGTTGTCAATTGGTATGTGTTTACCCTCCAAACTAGGTATAAGACTTACACAAAACCGGGGAAATAAGTGAAATTAGCGTATCTATTTGTAGTATTTATACATATTAGAGCAATTTTATCATTACTGCATTACTATGACAACTAGAATTCATCGAAACAGTTTGTAAATGCATTGGCGTATGTGTGACGCTCCACTAGATTGGCAACGATGAGCCATTTTTCCTCACGTCGTCTGCTCGTAAGTATACATCCGAAACATTTGTAATTTTTGGGGGTTAATTTGGTTGCAAAAAAGGGATAATGGACATGAATTAAATAAACATTTTGAAGTAGAGTTAAACTAAATATTGAGTAAAGTAAACAATTAAGGGAATAAAGCTTTGCATCTCATAATCAGTGTTGTCGTCTGCTGCTCGTAACTTTGTTTACGGAGTGAGTGCTTAGGAAACACGAACAGCAATGTGGTTCGAGTGCACTGTGGAGTGAATTAAGACCAAAATGTGTATAATTACAATCAAATAAGCACTGTGGAGTTTCAGTTGTGATGGCAGTAAGGATAAAACCACTGATTACAAGGTAAGAATGAATTCAGTTCCAACCATAACCCCGGGAATAACAAGTTTCATACTTTCACTAATATAGGCAACAAAATGTTGTTTTATTGTGCTGATTACAACTGCAATCTTAAGATCAATAAACGTTACATACATACGCTAACATTGTTCAAATGAGTGCTGGGAAGGCTGGGGAAAGATGGTGGCCGTCACTGATGAGAACTGTCCATGCAAAATGTAGCCGCCATATTGGATTTCAAAACTGCCTTGAAAACATATTTTATGAAGAGCTCACATGCTTATTTTAGTTCGTATGGGGCTTTCATATATCACAATATGTTGACGAAACTTCAGTCTTTTAAATGGTATGCTTAGAGTTGCAATTGTATTCATGTTTCACCAATTAAATATCGAGTGAATAAGACCCGTCCACCGTGATGAGGGTTGGCCTGTCGTGATATTCTACCCTATTACTGTTCCGCGGCGGCAGTTGCCGTTTTTCTATGCAGTTTTACCTCCTGAACAAGAATTTTAAGTAATAGGGTAAAAAACCGCATGGTACAGGGGTGGACCATGTACGATCAATGTGTACAATCCCAAGAAAAGTACATTATAATGCGTCCTGGCACCGGAGTAGAGGTCTTTAGCTCCGTTTCTCACCAACAAGAAGTCGCGACTGATGCCCATCTCTGATGTCAGGACGCGTTATAATGTACTTTTTTTGGGGTTGTTCACGTTGATCGTACATGGTCCACCCCTGTACCATGCGGTTTTTTACCTACCTACCTAGGCCTATTTATTCGGACGACTGTAATTAACCCCCAAGGGCTCCCCCTAAATGGCGGGATAAATTTGACGCCCCAATTCCTGGTGGCTTTTGTATTCAAGGGGACGAATAATGCGGTCATGCGGAATGCTTCTATAGAAATACCAAAGGAACACTAACACCTGTAAGTTAGCATACTATCCTTACCAACCTAACGTAACCTAGTACAATGTGTTAAGAACACTAGGGTACACAACTGCCTTGAGTCCATCTTACTCAGGCAGATCACCCTTATTCACAGCACAATTACCAATCTTTGTTTTTACCTAAACAAAATAAAATAAAATTTGTTCCGACACGGCATACAAACCTTCGGTCCTTTTACAATAGGAAGGTACTAGCGGCAGCTGGATAGGTCGTAAGCTTTCGAACAAGGGGTTCGGTAGTTAACTGCTTGTCCGACAGGCGCGCGCGCGCGACTGGGAGGTAAACAAATCACTTTTGCTTTCGGCCTCACAGCGAGTGGACGTGTGTGTTCGACGCTCTCTGCCCGCTTCTCGTCGTTTGCTTTCTTGAGTATTTGGTTGTGTTTGTGTATGAAAGAGTTCATTGTAAGTACAATCATTTCTCTCTTTTCATATTAATTCAACTGAAATTGATAATGATGGAATCTCCTCGCCTCGCTACCCCACGGAGACTATGCCCGGGTACCGAAGGGCGTAAATGCGGGAAGTTCCGCTCTTTCCCGGAGATAGACCCTCATATTTTGGGTGCTCGGTGTCGGGGGCGCGAATGCACCCGAGCCGAGCCTTGTGATGTTTGTAATGATTGGTCGGAGGCGCAGTGGACTTTGTATGAGGGCAGGAAGAAGCGAAGGCCTGCAAAGGAGTCGTCGGAAAGCTCTCCCGCGACTCCTTTGGTGACGGACACTTCGTCTTCTTTCCTGCCGCCCGCTCAACTTCCACGTCTCGCGCCTTCCCCTTCGGGGGGGGTGTCTAGGTCCTTCTCCTCTCCTGACTTGTCGAGTGTGGAGGAGGGCGCTAGATACCCTGACGTCGAGTTGTACTCTGGGTCCTCTATCCGTTCGTCTTCGCGCGAGCGGGTAGAGGATCCCCCTAATCACCCGACTTTTGCCTCCTCGGGTGAAGTTGCCGCGAAGGATGACCTCAGACAGGTGTGGGCATCGTTGGGGCTGCAGGGCGTGCCGAGTGTCCAGGGGCTGCTCTACCATCTCGCTGGCGCCGTGGCGGTCACCCATGCAACGGTCACGACCACCACCACGACCCTTACAACACCCGGCTACGCTTCACCTCCTCACCTGGTGTACACCCAGCACGCGGTCTCTGTGACACCCACTACATCGGTGCAGGGGCCAGTCGCCGTAACTCGGGGGAGTGTGATGCCGCCACCTGGGTTTGCCGTGCTGCCGCGACCGGACTTCGTGTGCCCGAAGAGCTCGCCCCTGGACCTCCCACCGGTACCTAGGATGTCTGTGCCGCTGGTCCGCCCATCTGGACCGCCTACACAGTCTGCCGTACCTGCCGTACCTGCCCAGCTGCTGTCCACGGACGTGACGTTGACCACTGCTGCTCCTGCTGTCTCTTCTGCCGTTCCTGTGATGCCTGCACCTGCTGATGTTGTTCCTGTTCCTGGCGCCGCTGCTCCCGATGCTGATCTGTTCGGACAGGTGCGTCCGGGCCCTGTTGCTTCGGCAACAGCAGCCCCGGCTCCGTCCTGGATGACAGATCTGACGTCGGTCCTGAGAAGGTTGACGAAGAAGAAGAAGAAGAGGAGGAAGGTGTCGTCGTCGTCTTCATCGTCTTCTTCGTCGTCGTCGTCGTCGTCTGCCGCCTCTTCCCCTTCTTCTTCTAAGGCTCCCCTGCCGAGAAGAGAAGGTCGCCTCCCCCCCCCCCTAAGAAGTCTCCTTCGGGAACTTCTAAGGGCCCGTCTCGCTCTGGTGAGACGGGGGGTTCTTCCGCTGGTCACCCTGCTCCTTCGGGGGCAGGACCCGTCTCTTCTTTCCGCAAGGAAGAAGACTACGGGGCACCAGAGGAGTGCCGGCTAACACCGGCACTTCCTCACCTGCTGTCAGTGGTTCGGCCACAGCAGCAGGGTCCGTCTCGGCCGCTCGTTCGCGAGAGGTACCGAGTGTACGGTCGCCTACCAGCGACCGTGCAGCCAGGAACCAGACCTCTGAGTCCGCTCAGCGTCAGGTTCACGGCACGGAGCGGAAGACTGGTGACAGCGCTCACGCGACTCTCACCAGACCAGCTCTCGCTCTTGCGGCGAGCAGCTGGCTACCCGGGCTGGACGTGACGGTCCATGAACCGGCCACGGGCTGAGGCTGGGAAGAGGTCCCCCCGTTCGCCGGCACCAGCACGGCTGGTGCCAGCGAAACTGACCGCACTGTGAGGATACGCACCGATCTCACCGTGACAGTGGAGCTCGCCGGTCGCCTGACCGTCACTCTCACAGAGAGCGATCGGGTACGGCGACCAGCACCAGCTCCTCTGACACACGAGACCGGGGCCGCTGTTCTCGGTCCAGCCGTTCTCCACCAAGCGAGACGGCTCGACTAGGTCTGCAGCTCGATCGCCACCGCGGGTTGGCGATCGCCTGCAGTCTTCCAAGCCCGCTGGTTCTGCCAGCGAGCGAGGATGGGAGCGTCAGGTCTTCCTCTCCCATACCTTCAACCTCCTCGGGTTACACCGGGAGGGGCGAGGTATTGCGGAGGAGTGATCGTGAGGGGTGCGCCCCTCAGGATCCCCACCACGTCGTCGTACGTACCAAGCTCGGTTCTCGGACCAGCCAGGTCGTACGCACAGGTGGTTGGAGAGACCGAGAGGGGTCTGTCGCTGCTCCTCTCCTTGAGGGAGGAGGGTCTCGGGAGGTGCTCCTGTTTGAAGGACTAGGACGGTCCGACTCCGCAGGACGCAGTCACTCCTGAGATCCAGAGGAACTTTGCCGAGGTTATTGCGCTGATTCGTCAGCACAACGACCTCGCGGAAGCATCGCCGCTCCCACCATCCGAGCCCACGTCCCGGCTCGAGTCGTTCTGGGGCCCGAAGAGGGAACCCAGACCGACGGTGGGCTTGCCGCGTTCTGAGCTTGCGGACTCAGTGCTGGACCAGGTTGAATCGCTTGTCTCCGGACAAGACGGTTCGCTCAAGTTTGGCAGGTCGAGCAAGCTGCTTCCACCTCCTCTGCTGCGACAGCGGCGTTTTTACGTGCCATCTGAAGACCCGATGCCGCCCAAATAGGTGAACCCGGAGTTAGCCAGGCTAACTCCGGGTGTGTCTCTGCAGCAGCTCCTGTCCGAGAACCTGTGGTTCTCGCAGCAAGAGGCACTCGGCCTGGAATCTACCGCCATGGCAGCTTTCCAGGCCGTCTCCTGGCTAGATCTGTGGTCCCTCACAGTATCTAAGGTCGCAGCCAACTCCGGGGGAATTTCTCCCGAAGATGACTCGGCCTTCAGGAGACTTTGCCAGTCTGGGGGAAGAGCCATCTCCTTCCTTGCCCACCAGACGGTGAACCTGTGGGCCAACCTGGTTCTCCGACGAAGGGACGCTGTCCTTACTCGGGTTTCCAGGGCGGCCGGGCGTGAAGCGGCGTTGGGACTTCGCAACGGACCTTTACGGAGTTCCACGTCTCTCTTTCTGGGAGAGATGGTGGACGCTGCGGTGGACAGACGGCGCACTGATGACAGTGACCGTCTGGTACACCAGGCAGTCTCGAAGGCTTCTGGGCAGCCTCGGACTGCGGCCAACTCTAAGAGCTCGGCTAGCGCTTCCTCGGTGGCCAAGACGGTAGCTGCGTCGAAGCCCCGGAGAAAGACTCTGTCTTCTTCGACTTCTAACAAGGGGAGCCGTAACCAGCCCTCCTCCTCCCGTGGAGGCTCTGGGAAGAAGTCGAAGAAAGGGGGGAAACGCTAGGGACGGCGTTCCCCCTCACCTGCTGCCGGAAGTGGGGGGGTGCCTGGCCAGCCATTGGGCAACTTGGCAGCGCTACGGCACCGAGACCTGGATTGTAGATGTCCTTCGGGACGGATATCTATTACCCTTCGAATCTCGGCCACCCCTCACCTCCAACCCGGTCCAACAGCAGTCGTACGTTCCAGGGTCATCGAAGGACGTAGCACTGAGACAGGAGATCAAGACCATGCTGAGCAAGAGAGCTGTAGAAATCGTCACGGATCAGTCACCGGGCTTTTACAGCCGACTCTTCCTGGTGGAAAAGTCTACGGGAGGCTGGCGCCCGGTGATAGATCTCTCTCCCCTGAACCGGGTTGTTCGCCAGACCCGGTTCACGATGGAGACGGCACGCTCAGTGCTCGACTCCATCAGGGAGAACGATTTCATGCTTTCGGTGGACTTGAAGGATGCGTATTTCCAAATACCCATTCACAGTCCTCCGAAGTACCTCGCTCATCCTCGACGGGACGGTGTACCAATTCAGGGCACTTTGCTTCGGTCTCTCAACCGCCCCACAGGTGTTCACGCGAGTGTTCACTCTGGTGTCTGCTTGGGCCCATTCGCACGGGATACGTCTGACGAGGTATCTCGACGATTGGTTAGTCCTGGCGAGCTCCCGCTCGCAGTTGCTACAGACAGGGATCGACTGCTCGAGTTCTGTCGCGATCTGGGGATCGTTGTGAACTTCGAAAAGTCCGATCTCGCAGCCCAAGCAGAGGATGACAGGACCTGGTATGCTGATCGACACGGTAGCAGGGCGAGTCTTCCCCGCAGACTCGCGGATCAGCAGATTCAGGGAGGCAGCCAACCAGTTCCTGTCCTGACAGGAGCAGGTAGCTCAGCGGTGGCAAGTCGTGATCGGACACCTGTCGTCACTCGAGAAGTTAGTCCCTCACGGGCGTCTTCACCTGCGGTCTCTTCACTGGAGGCTAAAGGGAGAGTTGGTCGCAGGCGACGGATCCCCCAAGCTTTCCAGTGTCACTGACACCGGAAATAAGGCAGGATCTAGCCTGGTGGCTGGACGACAGGAACCTCTTAAGAGGAGTGCCTCTGCGCATTCCCCCCCCGGACATGCAGCTGTTCTCAGACGCATCGACCGAGGGATGGGGCGCACACCTGGAGGAGTTGCTGACTTCAGGAGTGTGGGACGAGAACGACAAGCACCTTCACATCAATGTACTGGAACTCAAGGTAGCGTTCCTCGCTCTCCAAGAGTTCCAGGGACCGCTTGGTGAGACACTCAGTGGTGTTGATGTGCGACAACACCACGGTAGTGGCCTACGTCAACAGACAGGGGGGGGGGCCTAGTGTCTCTCCCGTTGTACCAGTTGACTCGGCAGGTGCACGAGTGGGCCGAGGCACACTCAATAGAGCTGTCGGCACGCTACATTCCAGGGAAGAGGAATGTAGTAGCAGACACGCTCAGCCGTCGGGAATCAGGTGATAGGGACCGAATGGTCTCTACACCAGGACGTGGTGGAAAGGCTCTTCGACCTATGGGGCAACCAGTCGTGGATCTGTTCGCCAACCGGCACAACAGGAAGCTCCAGGTGTTCTTCTCGGCCGTGCCGGACCCATGGGCAGCTGACAGGACGCTCTTCAACACCCGTGGGACAACCTCTTCGCCTATGCCCCCCCTTTTCCCCCCGTTCAGCCTGATTCGCAAGGTGATCAGTCGAGCACTGGTCACCCCGAATCTCAGGATGATCCTGGTGGCTCCCAAATGGCCACAGGCCATTTGGTATCCGGACCTGCTGCTCTTCTCGCAGGAGAAAACCGAGAGAGATTCCCCCTTGGCACAACCTTCTCGCCCCAGCCACACGTCGAGCGGTACCACCGAGCAGTCCAGTCCCTACGTCTTCACGGCTGGCTGTTATCCACCATCTCTTGCGAACGAGAGGCTTTTTCTCGTAGCGCAGCAACAGAGATGGCTGGAAACGTCCGTCAGTCCTCTGCAGCTGGTACCAGGGAAAGTCGGCCGTCTTCTGTGGTTGGTGTCGTAGACGGGGTCTATCTCCTCTCAGAGCCACTCTTCAGCAGGTAGCGGATTTCCTCGTTTTTCTTTCGTTCGCCAGAGAAACTCCTCTCAGTCCCCACAGTCAAAGGATACAGAGCCGCCTTGGCGCTCGTCCTGAAACTGAGGGGATTGGACATCTCGAACTCGTTCGAGATCTCCTTGCTCATGAGGAGCTTCGAAAGGTCTTGCCCACCCAGGGAACTCAGGCTCCCTGCGTGGGATGTGACTCTCGTCCTTAGGAGTTTGACTCGAACTCCGTTCGAACCACTCCGAGAGTCGTCAGACAGGGATCTGACCCTCAAGACCCTCTTCTTGCTGGCCCTGGCCATCGGCGAAGAGAGTACGGGAACTTCATGGTCTTTCCCATGATGTACGACATTCCAGGGGATGGGGATCTGTGACGCTCGATTTCGTCCCGAACTTCGTTGCGAAGACTCAGAAACTGTCGATCCCTGACGACAGGTTCGAGTCGTTTCACGATTCCCTCCCTAATGGACTTCACCGATAATGATGCGGATGAGATGCTGCTTTGGTCCTGGGAGGGCGCTACGACGCTATCTGAAGAGGACTCGACACCTCAGGCCTGAGTCGACGCCCTCTTCGTTAGCACCGGGGTAACCAAGAAAGGAGTATCCAAGAACACTCTTTCATTCTGGCTGCGTGAGGTCATCAGGAGGGCGTATGAGGCTGATGGTAGTGACGACATCCGTACGTACCCGTCCCAGACGAACAACACGAAGTCAGAAGTATTGGCCCCTCGTTGGCGTTTCGTAAGAACTTCTCCGTGCGCAGGTACTGAATGCAGGGGTCTGGTCTAACCAGACTACCTTTACGGCCTTCCTACCTTCGGGATATTGCCCACAGGTCCTTGGATACCTCCTTTTCCTTGGGACCCGTGGGTGGCTGCTCTCAACAAGTTGTGTAGCAAACCCAGACCTCGCAGGCTGAAACAGCATCGAGTCCTGGTGTGACTGTGGGGATGGAATGTGGAATGAGTGAGTGACTGGCTCCCTCTTCCCGTCTTTTCCTCCTCCTCTACCTATGGGCAGAGGGCCACGGTCGTCACTACGCTGGATGAGGACGAGATGCAGGTGAGCTATATGACAGAGCCCCATCCTATCCCTTTCACTAGGGATGGGAGCAGAATATCCACCACTTCCTCCTACAAGGGGGGGGAAGTGGATGCCTATAGGAGTCAAATCCATGACTTTATATTTGCTCCTGTACAGGAACAAGTTCTTACATTGCTGGTACGAAGAGATACGCTTGCCTCTCTCTTAGTACTCGGTCCAGAGGTCTGACCATTGATCCTGCGGTGCACACCCCGATCAATCGGACAGAGGCTGGATACCCTCCCTCGCTCTTACGACCAGGGAGGCTTCCAAGGTTGGGCGAACACCAGTCTGTTCACAAAAGACTAAGATCCACCACCAAGAAGTGAGTCTTCCTATTGTAAAAGGACCGAAGGTTGTATGCCGTGTCGGAACAAATGACAATTTGTCCAAAATTGCATTTTTCCTAACTATACAAACCTGAGGTCCTTTTACACATATGCAACCCCAACCTCATGCCACCCCTCACTCTGCCAGTTTTTGCTTGGGCCAAAAGCAAAAGTGATTTGTTTACCTCCCAGTCGCGCGCGCGAGCGCCTGTCGGACAGGCAGTTAACTACCGAACCCCTTGTTCGAAAGCTTACGACTCCTATCCAGCTGCCGCTATAACCTTCCTATTGTAAAAGGACTCAGGTTTGTATAGTTAGGAAAAATGCAATTTTGGACAAATTGTCATATTGATACTAATACTGGTGGTAAATAATACACTCATAAAAATTTTAAATACAAAAATTTATTTCTAAATTCAAAAATTATAAGTGAAATTCACATCTCGTGGAATTTTGTTATTACTTGAAAACAAAATTAAACCAAAGTTTATCAAGAAAATTAATTCATTCAAATTATAAAGCAATAATTCAATTTTGAGAAATTTAATGAAATGCAAATTAATTCATGATTAAATAATAAGAAATATTCAAATTAATTAACCAGAATGAAAAGATAAAAAACACAATAATATGAAAAGCTAGGAAAGGAATGACAGTACATACAAACATTAAACACACAAAATGGACATGTCAAAAGAACAAAATAAAAGTAAAAAAATGTATGAAAAGTAATAACCTCATCCAACCACTTAAAATAAAACCTAAAAGTGCATTTCAAAATATTTGTAAATTACAATACCTTCTAACTAGGGGCAAAAACCAGCGACTACCAACCCTTATCACGGTTTTCAGGTCTTATTCACTCGATATTTAAATGGTGAAACAAGAATACAATTACAACTCCAAGCATACCATTCAAAAAATTGAAGTTTCGTCAACATAATGTGATATATGAAAGCCCCATACGAACTAAAATAAGCATGTGAGCTCTTCGTAAAATATGTTTTTATTGTAGTGTCTTACCGAACAATTATAGAGCCGTGATTTCCACGAGCGGCAGGATACTAAATTCAAATTTAGCGCGTCGGCGTCGCCAACACTGGTGGTGATGACGTCATCTCCCTCCACTCGCGGGAGAACCAGGTACAACTGCCCACAGGTGAATCCAATTCTTTTCCTGCCGGCGTCCGTGAACATCGGTGGTCGGTGCGGTTGGATGACTTTGCTTCGCTTTTTTTTCTGGTGGAATTGATCTTCGAATTGGTGAAGTACTCTTTTTTTTGGCGTTGTTGTTATTCTGCTTTTTATTTAGGCGTTGCCATGTCGGATTCTAGTCCGTCGGGAGTTAGGTTTTGCATCTCAGGATGTAAAACTAGATTATCCAAGTTAGAATATGATTCTCACACTAAATGTGTTAAGTGTAGGGGACAGGTTTGTTCAGCAGATCGAACATGTAAACGAGTGTAGTGATTGGACTGATTCTCAATGGAAGTTTTTTAGTTCATACTCGGAGAGAATTAGCTAAAGACAGAATTAGAAAAGCAGCGCTTAGGGAAAGTAGACTTAGCTCTGCTTCGTCTTGCGATGCATCTGTTCCTTCTGTTTCTCCTCAAATTGTTATGTCTCCTTTAACTACACCTCCTATTCCTCCTACTAATCCCACTTCTCCGGCTTCCCGTGTAGTTTCTTCCGACACCATTGCCAGTCTGGAATCGAGGTTAGATCAGAAATTTTCGGTACTAGCGAATACGGTTTTGCAACTTGGTAATTCAGTTAAGACGTTTTTTGGAGAAAGCGACCTCAGGTAAGAGTGTAGTTGAGGGTGCGTCTGTCTGTCCTGACACGTCTCCTAGACAAAGGTCACTGTCCAGCTCCCCGCACCGGGGAGAAGACATACCGGAAGTCCAAGGGAGTCGATCGGGATTTGCCCACAGACAGGCGCCTCTCTTGTTGAGCCTGTTGCGACTCAACAGGGCTCGGTTAAGCGTTGGAAAGGTGTTTTGTTCGGTTCAGACGCCTTTCGAATGATTCAAGCGATTCGTCTCCGGTCGCGCGGCGCTCTTGGCGAGATTCGCCCGTTTCGCGTCCCTTAAAGAGGCGTTCAGGCGCCGATTCTTCGCCTCCTCCAGTCAAGCGGTAGCAAGGAGCCTGAGAGTGGAGGGTTGCGCCGCGGCCGTTAGCGGCTCGTTCGTCGCCTCAATCTGTGCCTTTTTCGGCGCCATCTACTAGTAGAGATTGTGGTTTTAGCGCTGTAGCTAGCAGTTCTAAGGGTGTTTCTTTAGCGCTTTTTTCGTCTGTTTACGCCTGATTGCGCCTGTTTCGCCTCGAATTTCGGCGGCTCCGAGCGAGGCGCAAGTAGTTTTTCCGCCTCCTGCTGAACATTTAGGCTCTTCCAAGCCTACGTTAACTGTTTTTGATTCGTCTCTGGCGCCTTTGCGCAAGCAGTTAGAGATGTTAACAACTGGATGAATGAGTCCAAGGGTGGTTCGAAACCTTCAGATCCGGTTGTAGTTCCGTCTACTTCTTCGGCGGTATCGGAGAATGAAGAAGAAGTAGAGGAGGAGGATTCACATCACCTCTCGTGTTATTCACGTCTCCTTAGATTTCTTCTGGTATCTTATCCAGATTATTTTGAGAAAGCGGCTCCGCGCTCCCCAACTTCGACTTTTTTGATGAGGAGGAAAACTTCAGACCCTCTCCTCCCAAAACTTGTTCTATCTAAAGCGGTTAGACATTCGTTGAAAGAGACGGAGAAATGGATGTCTATGAGAAAAGAGACTTAGGGAAGGCTCTTTTTGCGTTACCCTCCCTCTAAGTTGCTTCGTAAGAGGTAATAGGTTTTTTACTGTAACTGGGGAAAGGCTCCTTCTCTGGGAGTTTCTGCCTCCTCCCAGGGAGACTTCTCCAGTTTAATCGACTCCTCTAGAAGATCTGCTTTCGACGCAGCGAAAGTTTTTCTTTACAGCGCCTGAGTTGGACCACGTTGTAAAGAATCAATGTAAACTTTTTGGAAGTCTTTAGCTTCCTTGATTGGACTATTGGCGCTTTAGCGGCCAAGATCGAAGACTGTCCTTCTCTTTCCCAGGAGTTAGCGGAGGATTGGATTGGTGTTCTGTCCTGTGCGGACAAATCCATTAGGGATGGATGGGATGAGTTAGCTTCGCTCACGCCTTTGGTACCCTTAAGAAAAGGCAACTTTGGTGCTCCTTTGCTTCTAAAAGGGTTACGTCCCAACAGAAGTCTGATCTCTTGTTTGCTCCTTTTGTGAAAGATAACCTCTTTCCAGACGATGTAGTGTTGTCATTTCGTCTGCGCTAGATAAGAAATCTACTTCGGATTTTACTGGCACAGTCTACTAAGAGACCTAAAGCTCCTGTGGAGACTGTCCATTCGGTTTCTCCTCTGGCCCAAGCGCCTTTTCGAGGGAGAAAACCCAAGCGCTTCTTTCGGCCGAAATAAACGAATTTGCGACCTCAGTCTAAGGCCTCGGCCAAGGTTAACAAACCTTCCAAATGAAGCTCGGTGCTCATGAACGCCCAGTGGGAGCCAGGCTGGCTCTGTTTTGGGAGGAATGGGAAAACAGAGGAGCAGAAGCCTGGGTAGTGCAAGTACTCAATTCGGCTATCGTATTCCTCTCGTTTCACCTCCCTCGCTCTCACCTGTGCCCAATTCCCCATTCCAGGCATACTCTCCGGGCTCAGACAAATTTCTGGCGCTAGCCGCAGAAGTGGAAGCGCTTGTTCTCAAAGAAGCGATAGAACAGATAGAAGGGGATTTTCCTCCAGGCTTTTACAATCGCCTTTTGTAGTTCCCAAGTCATCAGGGGGGGCTGGAGGCCGTTTTGGATGTGAGCGCCCTGAACTTGCATGTCCAGAAAACAAAATTTCATATGGAGACCACGTCGGTCGGTTCTGGAGTCCATCAGACAGGGGGATTGGATGGTCTCTCTGGACATGCAAGACGCTTATTTTCACATTCCGATACATCGCGAATCTCGGAAGTACCTGAGGTTCATGTTCGAAGGCAAGGTGTTTCAGTTTCGGGGCGCTTTGCTTCGGACTAGCGACCGCTCCTCAAGTTTTTCACCCAGGGTTCTATCCCCGATAGGAAGCTGGCTACACATATTAGGAGTAAGAATCTCCCTCTATCTGGACGATTGGCTTCTCCGGTCGGAATCAGAGAGTCGGTGCATGAAGGACCTTGGAACAACTCTGGATCTTGCCAGAAAGTTAGGAATTCTGGTCAACAAACAGAAGTCCCAGTTGGTTCCATCTCAGAGCATCCTTTATTTGGGGATGATTCTGAACTGCTCAAGTTTTTCGGGCTTTTCTGTCCCCGAAGAGGGTTTCAAGGCTGTCTGGAGACAGTTCAGGAGTTCTTGGACAAAAAGGTAACGTTCTGCCAATCAGTGGATGAGGCTCCTGGGCAAATTGACGTCAGTGGAGAAATTTGTGACGTTGGGAAGACTGCACATGAGACCTCTGCAGTTTTTCCTGAGAGCCTCTTGGTGCAGGAAGACACAACCAGACTCGATTACCTTTCCTGTCACAGATCAAATAAAAGAGGACCTAAGGTGGTGGCTCTCTCGAGCAAGGTTGGAAGAAGGGTTAGATCTACGACCCATCCTCCCGAACCTACAGTTCTTTTCCGACGCATCGGACACAGGTGGGGAGCCCTACTGGGAAATCAACGGACTTCAGGAGCTTGGTCGGAGAAGGAGAAGAAGTTCCACATAAATGTAAAGGAAACTGTTAGCAATTTTCTTAGGGCTCAGACAGTTTCGAGCTTAGTAGAAGGCCGAGTAGTGGCAGTGCATTCCGACAACTCCACGGTCTCTCTCGTACGTGCGAAACCGGGGTGGGGGGGACTCAGGTCTTTCTCTCTGTACGAACGAATAGCCAAGGATCTCCTCCTGTGGTCGAAAAGCGAAGGTTCAGCTAGTCCCGAGATTTGTTCCGGGAAAGAATGAAACGGTCCTGGCGGACGAGTTAAGTCGTCAACAGCAAGTGTTACCTCTGGAGTGGACTTTGGACAACAAGATTTGTCAGAAACTTTGGCGCCTTTGGGGACGACCGTCAATAGACCTGTTCGCGACATCGAGGAACAACCGTCTTCCTCTCTTTTGTTCTCCAGTCCCCAGATCCTCTAGCTTGGTCGGTGGACGCAATGCTGTTGGAGTGGTCGGGTCTGGAAGATTATGCATTCCCTCCGTTGTTCGGTCTAATAAGAGAGGTGCTGAACAAGTTCATGTCGCACAGCAATGTAACGCTAACGTTAATCGCTCCCTTTTGGCCCAGGAAAGAGTGGTTCCCGGACCTTCTCCAGTTGTTAGTAGACTTCCCCAGACTTCTTCCTCCAGAGAAGTGGCTTCTCAAACAACCTCACTTCAAGAGGTTCCACCAAAACTTGTCCGCTCTAGCTCTGACAGGGTTCAGACTGTCCGGAATCTTGTCAGAGCGAAAGGATTTTCAAGAAGAGCTGCAGAAGCTATCGTCTCGTTGTAGGAGAGAGTCTTCTAACAAAACTCTATCAAGGGAAGTGGAGAATCTTCAGAGAGTGGTGTAGAAGTGCTAAAGTCTCTACTTCTGCGACCTCTTTAACAGAAATAGCAGATTTTCTTCTTATATTTCTTAGGAACTCTAAGAAACTGGCTCCTTCGACGATCAGAGGATATAGAGCCATGCTCTCTTCGGTTTTTTCGACATCGAGGTTTGGATATTTCCTCCAATTCAGATCTGTCGGACCTCATTAGGTCTTTCGAAACCACTAAGCTCCCGCAAGATACAGTGGCTTGGAACTTAGATGTGGTGCTTAAGTTCCTCAAGGGGCCACCGTTTGAGCCTTTGAAGTCGGCTTCACTCAGGAACTTGACTAAGAAGGCACTCTTTCTTATTGCACTAGCTTCTGCTAAGCGTGTCAGCGAATTGCACGCTATAGACAAAAGTCGGTTTCTCTCAAGGCAATGCTGTATTTTCGGTATCTTTGACCTTTCTAGCCAAAAATGAGAATCCTTCTAATCCTTGGCCGAGGAGTTTTGTGGTAAGGAACTTATCTGATTTGGTTGGACATGAGGAGGAAGAAAGGCTCTTATGTCCAGTCAGGGCTATTAAGCAGTATCTGTTTGCCACTAGGGTATCAGAGGACAATCTTCTAAGCTCTGGACCTCGGCTTCAAAATCCCTCTCGTCCTCTTTCTAAGAATGCTATATTCGTTCTTATTAGAGAGCTTATCCAGGAAGCTCACTCGCAGTCCGAGAGACGATCTTTCCGTTCTGAGAGTTTATAAGCTCAACGAGGTTAGAGCAGTGGCAACTTCTTTAGCATTCAGAAAGAATTTATCTTTAGCTTCGATTCTTCAGAGCACGTTCTGGAGATCGAATTTCGGTTTTTTTGCGAGTCATTATCTCAAAGATGATAGAAACGGTTTTCGAGAATTGTAAAACGTTAGGTCCGGTGGCGGTTTCTGGCATGGTGTTGGGAGAAACGGCACAGGGGTCGTCACCTCTATGCTAACTTTTCACCTTGAATAGGTTGTCGAGTTCAAGGGAAGCTGGGGGTACTGAGTACCTGGGATACTCACCAGTCTGTTAGGTCAGATTTTACAATGGTGGGTATATATGTTTTTAAATCTGGTGTTGGTGACAAATGTTTTGTATGATTGAATTTCTGGTCTTAGCCCAGGGCAAGGGCAATCTTTGTTGTTACTATCCTCCGTCAGTCAGCCTTGACTCGCTTGAACTACGGAAGGATTCCCACTCCTGTAGAGGCCTAACTTTGGTCAAATTCCAATTCCTCTACAATAGTAAGAAGAGCACCGAGCCAGAGGCAGTAACAGTCTGCTGTAGCTCTCTTACAAGGTAAGGTACAACAGACACCTTAGTGTTTACTGGTATTGCAATAAATGTAACCATTTAAAAATACTAGTGGTCCATGACATCCCACCTTCCATAAATGTGTAATCAGCTCTATAATTGTTTCGGTAAGACACTACAATAAAAATGAAATTTTCATTATTAAAATGAAGTTTTATTGTATACTTACCGAACAATTATGATTATACCCACCCTCCTCCCCTTAGGTGGACGGACGGGCAGAAAGAATTGGATTCACCTGGGCAGTTGTACCTGGTTCTCCCGCGAGTGGAGGGAGATGACGTCATCACCACCAGTGTTGGCGACGCCGACGCGCTAAATTTGAATTTAGGTATCCTGCCGCTCGTGGAAATCACGGCTCTAAATTATTCGGTAAGTATACAATAAAACTTCATTTTAATAATGAAAATTTCATTTTCAAGGCAGTTTTGAAATCCAATATTGCGGCTACCGTGGGATGTACAGGTTTTGAACAGTGACGAAAATCATCTTTCCCAGCCTTCCCAGCAATCATTTGAACAATGTTAGCATATGAATGTAACGTTTATTGATCTTACTCAAGATTGCAGTTGTAATCAGCATAAAACAAAAAAAACATTTGGTTGCCATATTATGAAAGTATGAAACTTTTTATTCCCGGGGTCATGGTTTTGAACTGAATTCATTCTACCTTTGTAATCGGTGGATTTATCCTTACTGCCATCACAACTGAAACTCCACAGTGCTTATTTGATTGTTATTATACACATTTTGGTCTCAGTTCTCTCCACATTGCACTTTAAACCAGTTGCTGTTCCTGGTTCCTAAGCGCGCGCGCCACAAACAGTTACGAACAGCAGACGACGAAACTGCAAAGTTTTATTCCCTAAATTGTTTACTTTACTCGTTATTTAGTTCAAATTTACTTTGTTATTTAAAAATTTTAATTTAATTCATGTATATTATCCCTTTTGTGCAACCAAATTACCCCGAAAAATTAGATATTTCGAAAGTAGATACAATCAAATGTTTCTAACGTTTTCGTACATCTGGCTGCCGAATGACTACGGATAAGTGAATTATATACATACTTTTTTTTTTTTTTGCTTTTTTGTTTTTGCTAGCACTTTTCATTGATTTCAGTCTATATTAGTATTTTGAATTTCTTTAATAACCATATGCCAGAAATAAATGTAACCTTTAATGTTTGCATGCTAAGAATGGCAAAATCATCGTTGCCACATTAGTGGAGGCTTCACACATACGCCGTTTCATTATTATAAACTGTTTCCATGAATTCTAGTTGTCATAGTAATGCAATAATGATAAAATTGCTTTAATATTTATGTATATATACGTACTTCCAATACATAGCCTAATTTCACCAATTTCAACGTTTTGTGTGTAGTCTTATACCCAGTTTGGAGGGTCAACACATACCGAATGGCAACAGAGAGAGAGAGAGAGAGAAGGAAGGGGTGTGTAATGCAGTATAGCAAAATCTCGTTCTGATACGAGTGTTCGTTACAGAAATAGGTATTGCCCAAAAACGTGCTTGCACTGTCTCTGAAACCCATAGTAGGTATGCTGCTTAGTTGTCAATCAAGTTTTTTGTAATCAAGTATTTTTTACAAGCTAGCTATTGAATACATTTGTATTTTTCTCAATCAAAACATATGCCCCTCAATGGTAACTTTCCTCTTTTAACGACTTTCTGGTCATTGCAAATTCGTCCCCATAATTTCTTATGGTGCGAAAACAGAGGCGCAGGGACCAAAAACGATTACGTCACACTACGGTGATAATCTGGCAGTAAAACAACTTCATATATCCAAAAAGTAAATAATAAAGATATAGTATATGCGCATTACGATTATACCAATTACATGAAAAGCTGATAATCTGCATGAATAACTGGTAAACTGTTCTGCAAGAAAGTTGAGTAAAGCAATTATTTACAATAGGTATGAAAGTCAAGATGTCGTGACGTCATAATACAGGACTTAAAAGAACGTTCTAATTCAAAAAAATAATTACTTACTTAAATTTGAGTCAGAATCAAGTTACTTTTTCAATAACGAATATTTTCAAATTAATCATCATAAATATGTAAAATATTGATGTTTTACTATTTATTTAAAAAATTATCGAAGTGCACTCTTCGTCGTCGTCTTCTACAAAACAGTTGTTTACTCGGTGAGGGAAAGTTTTCCGATTGTTGTGATGAAAGTGCCCCAGCGTCTGTGGGTACAAGTGGTGTGCGGATTTATCACAGGAAATGGTTAGTTTATTGACACAGCGACTCCGTAAACATCAAGATGGCGTCAATCTTCTAAATACTTCGAGTTGTAAGTAAAAATGTTGAAAGTGTTTTGGTGAGATTTGCACTACGTTTGACACCGTTTTCACTACCCTCTGTTTAAATCTTAAAATTTGGCCTTAATTTCTAACTTTGTAGAAAATACTTACTTCGAAAGGAGAGTAGAGGTCTTTAGCTCAGTTTCTCACCAGCAACAAGTCGCGACTGATGCCCATCTCCGATGTCAGGATGCGTTATAATGTACTTTTTTGGGATTGTCCAAGCTGATCGTACATGGTCCACTCTGGACCCTACGGTTTTTTACCCTAGTTACAACTTTTCACTCAAAAAGAAAGGCCTGTTACCATCTTCAACACTGGTGGTGCCACACAAAAATAACAAAAAAATACTGCTCAGGTTCCACAACTAATTAATGTTACTGAGAAATCACACACAGCTAGCAATACCAAGTGACCAATTTATTCAAAAACATTAGTTACGCCATGTGCTCACTATCTGTAGGAGCAGGTTTTAGTGTGCATTCACAGTGTCCTAATGATTTTATCTAGTTTTCTTTTAAATTTCACACTGTTTACAACTTCTGGTGGCAGTTTATTCCACGTCTCACATATCTTGTATGGTAATGAAGTTCCACAATGGGATGTGTTGAGACCTTACCTTACAGACCTTACATCTTGTTCGGGTTGCCCCAGGTCTCAGTGTGAGGCACCTCTAATGTCTACCAAGAGAGTTGCTAGTACATCTTCCGGTATATTTTGCATCTTCCAATCTTGGATGGTCTGGGATGCAGTTTAGATATTTGTCGAGCTTATTCTTAAACACATCTACGCTCACTCCTGATATATTCCTCAGATGAGCTGGCAACGCATTGAATAGACGCTGCATTATCGATGCTGGTGCGTAGTGGATTAATGTTCTGTGTGCTTTCCTTATTTTTCCTGGTATAGTTTTGGGCACTATTAATCTACCTCTGCTTGCTCTTTCTGATATTTTTAGTTCCATGATATTTTCTGCTATTCCTTCTATCTGTTTCCATGCCTGAATTATCATGTAGCGTTCTCTCTCTCCTTTCTAGACTATATAATTTTAAGAATTGTAGTCTTTCCCAGTAGTCAAGGTCTTTAACTTCTTCTATTCTAGCTGTAAAGGACCTTTGTACACTCTCTATTTGTGCAATATCCTTTTGATAGTGTGGGTACCATATCATATTGCAATATTCAAGTGGACTACGACTATTTATAAAGCATAATCATGTGTTCAGCTTTTCTTGTTTTGAAGTGCCGTAACAACATTCCATTTTTTCTTTACATTTTGCCAACAGAGTTGCTATTTGATCATTGCATAACATGTTTCCTATTCATCATCACACCAAGGTCTTTAACTGCTTCCTTATTTGTGATTGTCTCATTATTAGGTCCCTTATATGCATATAGCTTTCTTTCTCTGTCTCCATAATTTATTGATTCAAATTTATCAGAGTTAAATACCATCCTATTTACCTCTGCCCAATCATATACTTTGTTAAGGTCTCTTTGTAGAGCGTTCCTATCTTCATCACAAGTAATTTCTCTACTTATTCTTGTGTCATCTGCGAAACTACTCACTACCGAATCCTTAACATTATTGTCTATGTCTTCAATCATAATAACAAACAGTATTGCAGCTAACACCGTACCTTGCGGCACACCGGATATTACCTTGGCTTCATCCGATTTCTCGTCGTTTGCAATAACTATCTGTTTTCTGTGTGTAAAAATTCTTTTAACCATCTTCCTACTTTATCCACGATATTGTGTTTTCTAATTTTCTTCGCTAATATATTATGGTCTACTTTATCAAAAGCTTTTGCAAAGTCTAAATAAACCACATCTGTTTCATTTCCGCTTTTCATATTTTGAATATGTTCACGGTGGACTAACAGTTGTTTGTGTACTTTTTCCGGGTACGAAACCATGTTGTCCTTTATTAAACAAAATTATTTTTTATTAAATGTTTCATAATATTTTTCTTCATTACCCTTTCATACACTTTCATAATATGTGATGTTAGACTCACAGGCCTATAATTACTTGCCTCTAGTCTTGATCCACTTTTGAAAGTAGGGGTAATATATGCTAATTTGTGCTCATCATAAATCTTGCCTGTATCTACACTTTGTCTTAATAATATTGCAAGTGGCTTTGCGATAGAATGAACTACTTTCTTTAACAAAATAGCAGGAATTCCATCAGGCCCTGCAGCAGCTCCATTTTTAATTTCATTAATAGCCTGCACAATATCAGCTTCATTAATATCTATGTCAGCTAAATATTCACTATTTTCATCCCTTACTTCTATATCATTATCTTCATTATCTATTCTAGGGGTGAATTCTCTCTTATATCGTTCTGCCAGTATGTTGCAAATTTCCATTTTTTTCATTCGTTAATCTCCCTTCAATTCTTAGACCTATTTCTATTCTTCTTTTATTCATCTTCTTCGCATAGTAAGTATAATAGTTTTGGGATTTTGCTTGATATTTAATATGGGTTTTTTCTTCCAAGTCCCGTTTTTCATTTTTCTTTTGATTGTATAATCTTTTGTTCTGCATTTTCTATCTTACTTTTTAGTTCTATAACTTTCCATGCATTTTTTTTTTTTGCTATGGACCTTTTTTTCCACTTTCTGATTTTCTGGAACAAGATCCTTCTGTCTCTTGGTATGCATGACTGATGTTTATTTTTCTTCTTCGGTATATATTTATCCACTATTTTTCTCTAATATTTTATATATATCTCCGTATTTACCTTTATGTCATCACTTACGAAAATATTATCCCAATCTTTGTTTAATTCTTCA